>NW_019734323.1:299066-320090 GCF_002891405.2 Cryptotermes secundus
CATTTTATAAGAGCCTGGATGAGCCCCAGAACCAGACTGGACTCTTATTATTATTATTATTATTATTATTATTATTATTATTATTATTATTATTATTATTATCATCATCATTATCATCATCATCATCATCATCATCATCATTATGAATTGAGACCGATGGGCCTGTTAATGTAACAAATTTGAAATGTTTGTGTACTAAATTATTGAAGACATTCGCCATATTTTCTTCAAAGGGCGTGAAGCTGACCACTCACATCCAGCTAGTGCTGAGGTCAAGAAAATGCGGATCTATACATCCACTTCCCCGTACGCTTTCATGACGTAGTACAGGAACAACTTTACCTTTACCAGCCCCGGATGACAGACGATGAATGTGGAGCAGTCGATGGAATGAGAATTGGTAGGGGAAACCGAAGTACTCGAAGAAAACCTACCCCAGTGCCAATTTGTTCACCACAAATCCCACATGACATGACCTGGGCTCAAACCCGGCCCGCCGCGGTGGGAAGCCGGCGACTAACCGCCTGAGCTATATCACGGCCTTCACGTCCTTTAAGTGTTCGACATGTCACCATAGGGGAGGGGCAATGTTCAGACGTTTTGGACTGTCATGGATCTGCCCCACGCTTCATACAGGCAAAAGCAGTAAATGAACACACAACATAGCAAGACCGATGTATAACGAACCCACCTGCAAGTCGTAAGTTCTCAACCATGAAAGCGGTAATAATTTTATAATATTAAATATTGACTGCTTAAGCCAAGCATCAAGCTTAGTCACGTTTCAAACAACGTTTCTGATAATGAAAAGAAAATGAAGCGAAGCAATCCCCACTTTATCGATTAGGCTACTGGTCGAATGATCGAGGAACAGGGATTCATGGCAGGAGAAAGGTATTTTTCTCTTTCCACAGCGTCCAAACCGGCCACGAAGTCCATACAGCCTCGTATCCAATGGGTACCTGCCTCTCTTTTCTGGGGGTAAAGCGGCAGGAGCATGAAACTGACGCCTCACCTCTATCTAGTGCCGAGGATAAGAATGGTGGAGCTACATCTCCACTCTCCATTACATTTTCATGGTAAGGGTGCGTAATAAAGCGACATTTTTTCTTTATAGTTGTAGTTGAATTTTGTAATTCCAAATGCTAATTTTCTTTTTCCTTGGCACTACAGCCCCAGTGGGCCTAGGCCTACGTCCATGAAACTCTCCGTTTCACTTTGGTTTACTAGATCTTACACATTTGGTAGGACTCCTTGGGCGGGTGATCAGCTCGTCGCAAGACCTCTGCCTGTACCCAAACACAGAAAAACGCACACACACAAACTAAACGTTTATGCCCTGAGTCGGATTCGAACCCACGATCCCGGTTTCAAAGCGAGGGAAGACAGTACATGCCTTAGACCGCTCGGCTACCGTGACCGGCCCCAAATGCTAATATCAACACAAATTTTATTTTCAATTTCAAATCCAGAATCTCTACTGGACAAAAGAAAACTGACGATGCAAACGACAGTGTGCAACTTGTGTGACAGGACATGCAACGCATAACACCAAAAGGACTGCACGGTAGCCGAATCATTTCGTTTCGTTAACTAATTCAAGTTACGTCCGGTGTGCAGTGATCATGACTTTACGATTAATAAACAAGCAGATCAGCCGAATATTGCCTGAGAGTTCCGTGCAATTGACAGCTAAATATAAGCTACTCTGTGAGTGCGCATGTCCTTTGGCCAATGTTTTCTTTCCGCCTGGCATGAGGGCCCCAAAATTCTTCACTCGAGGGGGGGTGGCGAGAAAAATTTCTTACTAACTTGCGTTTAATCCGTTTAATACTATTCTTATTGGTAGTCCTAGAATATTCAAGGGAGAAGAATATTATTTAAAAATATTTATATTTATTAGTATAAATGTTCTGTGTATTTCTTTCCTTTACCGTATTTACGCACGTATAGGCCGCAGCACAATTTTCAGACATAAATTATAGAAAAAATAATTTTCTTGGAATATTATTTCAGGAGTAGAAAATCCTGTATTACTAATTATGAATATAATTTTTTTTTAAATGAAGTGTGATTTCGAATATTTCGAATATAAGCCGCACCCCAGTTTTCCTCTTGAATTTTTGGCAAAAAATGTGCGGCCTATACATGCGTAAATACGGTATTTAACGTTCATTTTATCTCGAAATTCCATGACAGCGAGGTGACTGCCATACCGACACTTCTGACCCATGGATTCATTTCCTAGACTCGTGTCTTATAAATTCAAGGTGGCAATTACCTTATTGTGAAATACACTGGCTCCGAATTTGGAGAACTATTCCATCTTAGGACAGCTATGAAGGTCACAGCCCATAGCAGTCATTACTGACGATATACAGTGATGCCAGTAAATACAGGAATATTAGCAAGTATATCCACTTTGTAACTAATGAGCCATCTTCAGGGCCACCCAGTGTGTAAAGAGGCCATCAACATAACTGTACACGAATTATGCAAACCTTTTTTTTTTTGTATGAGTTATTTAAAACTTCTGAAAATATATGGCCACGTGACTGAATGACTCCAAACGGCGCTTGGATACGTACTCGGATTTACTGAACACTTTCTTCCCCTTGGCACTACAGCCCCAGTCAGCCCCATGAACTCCATTCACTTCGGTTTACTAGATCTTACACATACGGTAGGACTCCTTGGGCGAGTGATCGGCTCGTCGCAAGGCCTCTACCTGTAGACAAACACAGAAAAACGCACACAAACATCCATGCCCTGGGTGGGATTCGAACCCACGATCCCGGCTTCCGAGCGAGCGAAGACAGTGCATGCCTTAGACAGCTCGTCTACCGTGACCGGCACTGAACACTTACAGAACGTAACTACAAATAAATACGGCAGTCTCACTGAGTTACATACTCCAGACATCACTGTAACTACAACACACACAAAGGCTTCTCAGTCTTAACTAGCCGTTGCTTCTTAAAGGCTTACAACGGCGGACGTTTCCCTTCCATCGGGTTCCAGAACTCTCCCCGGACTCAGCTACTGGATTCTTATTTATCACAACTGCAACTCTCCAGTGACGCAGTCACAAATGAGCTACAAGTCCTCGTTGTATTGCCCAGGAAAGGACCGCACTGAAAGCTTCTCTTCCATTATTACGTGTTCTCTCGTTGAGCGGGAAACATGTTCACAGAGCCGTTCCCTAGCAACGGCTGTTGTACTGTCGCCTGTTTACACGGCTGTTACTTGGCAATGGGTCTACATGTCACAATATCATTAATATTTAAACCTAAAAATGTGTCGGAACAGCCAATGGTTTTTCAATGTTCTCTGCCCTGATGCAGAGAGTCGTGTCGTGTGCAGTAGGACCATATTTCTGCTCAGTCTTGTCTTGCGGCATCGCTTTAGTGAAATGTGTTCGTTGAGATCTACAATTATTTAAAATTACCTAGCGTTTTCCTTAAACAATGAGAAGCCCCTGAAAATGGCCTTTAGAGTCTGAAACACGTTGGGAATCAAAATTATTTATCAATTAGGACTTGGTGAACTCATTTCATTGTCACACTTACTTAATTAAGATATATATTTTGTTATCGCAATGGATTTCTTCCACTTTCTCGGTAACTGCTCAGAGATGGAACGAAATCAAACGGAATAAGAGAAGAGGCAATTATGTGAGGAAGGGGAACATTTGACTGTCTCTCGGCTACTCCCACCCGGTACTCCAGCCTGAGAGTGAAAGGCTGATGGAACAGAAACTGGATTGAGGAACCTGTCACACTCTGTAGAAGGGCTGTTCAACTGGCTGCACACGAGTCCCATAAGGGTTCCCCAACATATGTTACCACTTTCTTCTTCTTTCACAAATGAGCAAATTTTGTAAAAAAAAAAAAAAAAGAATATAGTAGTGTGTAGAGCCGTTGCTATGCAACGACCGCAAGATAGGCAGATATATTAGAGTGGTTTTAATAAGCACGTTCCCGCAGCAATAGACACGAATGCAATAGCAGAGGAACTGTTGGAAACGGTGTTTTCTATGCGGTCCTTGCCAAGATGTGACCTTGACAGATTTAGAAGTTAGTTAATAGTCAGGCGGTGAGGAGAAGACTACGAGGTTCGCGTGAAATGGCGGCGAGTTAGTTGCAGGAGTTGTCAGTAGTGAATTTTGAACGGGAGTCTGTGAAGAGAGGATCTGAGCCGGGGACAGAGGAATAGCCATTGTTGGAGCCGTCACCAGAAAACGTCTAGTAACAGACTGAGAACACTGTAAAGGATGGAAATAGTGATAGTATTATAGTTTTTGTAGTTACGGCCTGTCAGTGGTCAATAAAGTTATTCAACTAAAAAAGAAATACCGTCTATAGTCACCCCTACACGTGACAGTATGAACTTCTGTGATGAGTAGCAAGTGGAAGTACATTGACGTTTCGGAGGAATATTCTGTCCCCACTGTCAGGGTAGAAGAGAAAGCTAAAATATCAGCACGATGTACCCTTCGACCCTGAAAATGGAGGCAATTTGTTCCTTTGAAACGTCATCGAATTTCTGCAGGTAAAAGGTGTAATATTCTGGAAAGTAATTCCCTTCATGACCACCAGTGTCACGACCTAAAATACATGACTGTCAGAATCAGCTTCTAAGAGAAATGCTTACACAAACATTAAATTCATTTGGAACGGCACTAACAGATGTTGGAAATGGCATGACTTCATGACAGAAGGCAATGTTGATGCAGTCTAGTGAACATTTGCGGACTGCGTTTAATCATAGTCAACCTGACAACATTTAATTTAAATAAATATTTTTATCCTTATAAATCGGACACTTTATTCTTGTGCTTCATAGATCTGATCACTGCAGACCAGATATTTGTATCGATGCATTACACTGAGGGCCGTGGGTAGGTACCCGAGGCATGTAAAATTATTTCAAGTTGGGTACCCCAGCTTTATACTGCACGTTTAGTGCACCTAGGCTCGATACCCGCTGGCTCTACTTATGGAGCCGCGAACTCAGAGGTACTACCTGCGATCTGTGCTCTGTATGACGTTGTTTACTTCAAAGAAATGCCGCGTGACTGACCGATATTTATCTATACTGTCGCGCGTTAGTGACTAGACACAGGGTTTGGATTGGTAACTGGACTTATTGGAGTTTTATAACTGGTAACAACAGGTAAATGCAACAGTTTCACGGATCTACATACTCTACAAATTGCTGCAACTACAGCACACATAAAGTCTTCACTAGTCGTTGCCTCTTAACGACTCCCAACAATGTAGGTTCTTCTGCTGTCGTACCTATGTCGTTGGCCGCTGGCTATCATCTCACAACTAAACTGCAACTGCAACCAACTGAGTAAATCCAGTCCAGTAAATTGCTGCTGGCCCTCGTCAGTAGAGCTTTCATGGTTTCGAGCCCCGTCAGGAACAGTGGCAATATTTTTTGTTCTTTCCAGATATTTAACGTCTTTTTAAATGGAGCCTCCTCGCCTACGAGAGGAGGGGTCTAACCCTACTGGTCAATCCCACTCTACTGGGGAGTGACGCTGGTCCTCACTCATTTGCAATCATTTATCTTCACTTACTTCACCCCATCCAACTAAACGCCCGACTCGGTCGGCCTATTAAATTACTGCTGGTCTTCGCCAGCACAGTAATTCTTGGTTTCGAGTCCCGTTGAGATCCCTAACAGATTTTGTTTTTCTCTCCTGGAGTTGTACGTTTCTCGAATTGGGGCTTCCTCTTCAACGGGAGGAAGGGCATGTCTCTCCAACCGCTCCATTCAAAGTCAAAGTCACATTGCGACTGACGGTCGGTCAGTCAGTCAGTCAGTCAGTCAGTCAGTACCAGTGTCTTGGTGTCGAGCCCCATTTGGGACTTATGACCAGATATATATTACTGTTTAGCAGTTACGTTCTTGTTTTTGTGATGCGCCCTCTCTGAAGAGAAGACGAGTATGTGCTGCAGACCCTTGCCAGCGCAGTCCAAGTCCCTTGAGACTTGCGGCCATATTTTATTGTCTCAGATTTGTGACTTTCCCCTTTCGTCGCCACCTACGACTCGCAGGGTCGCGGTGGAGGTATTACACCCCGCCTCCACACGGAATACAATTATTCTGCTGGCCTTGGATCCTTGTTATATAGCCTCGGTTCGGATCCAACAGAGAACACCGTTTCCATTGTCAATGCCCAACAATATTCCGATTGTTGTTTACGTATTCGTTACCGTGGGAACCCTTTACCAAGTCGCTGCCTAGCAATGAACGTCTATTCTGGTTCCGCTATTCCGGTTTTCATGCGTCATGTCACAATCTAAAGCAAAATTTTCCGTAATGTGATGATACAAACATCCGCTCCAAGAGATCGGTCTATGAAGCACAATGAACAAATTAGGACTGGAGTAGACAAGTTAACAAAACAACTTTATCTTAATTAAACCAGGACAACGGCGCTCAGCATTCAGTTTCGTTGTATTCCGAAGATATTGAATGCAATAGTGGAGTGACATTTTCCTAAGTTACTCACTCGCAGACAAATGAAATCAACTAAGAAAAAATGAGACTGACTATCCAGTAAGCACTTCTCGTAAAAATTTTCTTCGACATGATTCGCCGCCTCCTTTTAAGATGAGGAAAGCGTTAACTTGTACTTTGGGGGTGGGGACGATATTCGCGGGGGGGGGGGGCACCACCACTAACGGGAGGCCACGCGCCGCCAACNGGCACACACAACAGCTACCGGGAGCCCAGCCGCCGCCAACTGGACAGTTCTGAATTACTCGTATACCATGCCGTACAACGATAGGACTAACCCAAATTACCATCTGGTAAACAAGCAATATAATGCTGTAATGTTATGGAATTGTTGATGGAAGGCAGGGCAGCCGGGGAGCTGCAGCATGTGTCTGTAAGGTGTCTGCTGGCGGGAGTCGGCACGTCCAGCCGAGGCAAAAACTAGTATATTTTTCCAGTGAAGAAAGCATAGCATCTGGTGGCCTATTATACGTAAAATAAAAGGTAAAGCTATCCCTGCAACAGGCTATGAGGCCCATAAGATTGTGAGACGTTGAGGCTACCACATTTTCTATACAATCGGCTCATAGATTGTGGTGAGATTGTCAGCCTTATTCGCCGGCAGCACCTTTACCCCCAGGAAGATTCCTGGTGCTCACTTCTGTTAGAAGCTGAGTTCATCCTGGTCCGTCACACTAGCAATAGCATGAAAGAGTATCAGCTCCATCAAGTGTGATTTTCTCAGTCACTATGACAGCAGTGAACTGGCATGAGGCGAAGTGATGAGGTGGCCACACGGACGGATTTTCCACATTTGCAGGCAATTCAGTTCCCGGCAAAACAGTAAACACGCTCCAAGCAAACAGAGATGACATTCATGGGATATGGGAGGTTGCATGTTGGATCTGAGTTTCTGACAGCGGCAACAGCTTGGCTCGTAATTTGAACCTGAGGATAGGGCGCTAAATTCCTCAGAAATGTCCACAGGCTTCTACCAAATTATACGAACTTTATCTATTTGTACTTCTACGTCAAAGACTAAGGAAATTTTCATACACTGCATGTCTAACTAAAGGGTATCTTGGGGAATTTTTCCAGTCCTACTGAAAGGCCACAGTTCACCTTTCCAGTCTGTATAATTCTCTGTAAAAGAAAGATTGTCCAAGAGGTCTAAATTTTGAAAATAGCAAGTAACACTCTATATATACACGAGGCCGCTGTTACAACGCTAACTAATTTCATGAAGCTGAGCCCTATTTGAGAAGCCGCCAAATGTGCAGCTACGAGTACTCAAAAATTCCCCAGCATTTTATGACACCCAGAGGTTTATTACCGTCTTCACAAGAGCCCTCCACTGGTCCCTATCCTCAGCCAGATCCATCCAGTGCATACCACCCCATTCTATCTCTCTGAGATCCATATTAATATTGTCCACCCACCTACGTCTTGCTCTACCTAGTGGTCTCCTTCCTTCTGTTTTTCCCGCCAATATCATATACGCAGTCCTCTTCGCCCCATCCGTGCTATATGTCCTGCCAGTCTCATCCCCCTTGACTTGATCATTCTAATTATACTTTGAGAAGAGTACAAGTCATGAAGCTCCTCATTATGCAGTTTTCTCCAACCTCCCGTCACTTCATCCCCTTTTGACCCAAATATTCTCCTTAACACCCTGTTTTCAAACACCATCAGTCTATGTATCTCCCTTAATGTCAAGAGACCAAGTTTCACACCCATACAGAACCACGTGGAATATCATAGTTTTATACATATATTGTAATTTTTATGTTTTTAGACAGCAGACGAGAAGACAAATGGTCCTGGACTGAATGTCAGCAAGCATTACCCGAATTCAATCTTCTAATTTCCTCCTGAATCAGGTTTTGATTTGATATAGTTGTTCCCAAATATCTGAACTGTCACACATTTTCAAAACATCCGTTAGCTGTCTTTATGTCATGATTTTGCCCTGCATTTTGGTGACGAGACAGCGACATATACTTAGTTTTCTTCGGTTTTCCTCGTAGACCAACCTCCTTATCAGCGTCAGTTAAAGTATGCGTGTTTTTCTTTATGGTATCATCTACATTATCAGCCAGAAGATTCACATCATCAGTATGTGCCAACAGTTCATGTGTCTCATTTAATTTAAGCCTGTTTTCCCTAGACCTCCCTAATGGTATATTTTAAACCAAAATTCAAAAGCAGTGGCGATAAAGCATCTCCTTGTTTAGACAATTCTGGATAGGAAAATTATCAGACAAAGCTCATGTTGTACCCGTTCGAATATTAACGGCAGATATGGAAGTGTTATAAACATGAGCGTGCAGACAGACAGCAGTCTGCCGCCCTACAGCAAGTAACGGACGCACTGCGCTTTGCTGTAGCCTCGCAACTCACCTGAGTGTGACACACGAGTCCACCTACTGCACGAACCACAATGCGTCATACTGCGCAACATTACCGTAGTCCTGCGCAAGTATGTTTAAACTTCGATATATACCGAAAATGTAATCTAGCAAATTGATAATGATGTCGATGTAAGTACGATCCTATGCAGAAGAATGTAGCACTCTTTCCAGATTATCATTTCAACTCCAGATATCTAAGCGAATAACCGCAAGCTTGCAGTGGTCAGCGATATATGACTATCATCAAATTCTCTTTCTTGTCGGACACCGCTGAGCACTGACACGAAGGATAATTTAATCACGGAGTATACGTACATATCCTGGACATAAAAACAATTTCAAACACATGGCCACGTTAACAAACTTCGTTAGTAAAATCAGTGTGTAGTGTCCTACGTCACGTCAGCAGAACGAAGGGCGACAGTGAGGGATGTAGTTATTTCTACTGTCATGCCAAGCTGATTCCAGTTTCCTGCTGGAGACTGCAGCCATGCTGGTCTCGCGTCGCTGGTGAAAGCACAGCAATTGAGACTTAGAGCACGGCTAGTACATTCTGCCCTAGAGCCGGGGCGCAGATCTCAAATGTATGCGACACCGTCCTTCTACCTCCGCCGGTCAGAGAGAAGTGTGGTTCTACATACTGTTGCAGGTTCCTATTAGATTGAACGGTGACAGAAAAATCCTAAATACACTTTCAGCCTCCATATACCTACAGCAAGCTGCAAAAGATTCCTGTACAGTGACTAAAAGTGCAGTTCTGCACACTGTTGCAGGTCCCTATCAGGCTGTACAGTGACAGCAGAAACCTAAATAGCCTTACAGCCTCTCTATATCCATAGCAAGCTACAACATTTTCCTGTAAAATCACAAACATTTTCGCGAAATATTTCACCTGCTGCAGCAAAAGATTTCGAAAGCACCGAGGCTTATATTAAACCTTACTGACTCAATGACTTGTCAAAATTAATGTGGATGCAATTGTATTTTAAATGACTGCTGTCAAATAGGCGATTGAACCCCTCCTCCAAAACAGTGGGTCACGACCCCCTAGGGGGTCGCGACACAGTTTCAGAAAGAGTAATTTAGGGTACCTGAACCTGTAGTCAACGTGCCACCGTCAGTCATGGTTCTTGATTTATTTAACGACGCTTTTAATCACGGCCGCAATAAAACTTCGAGGGAACCGAAAGTTTTGATAGAGACTTTACTTTAGGTTAAGGATGAAATGTCACGCTGCCATTGCAACCAAGAGTAGCTGTAGGCTACACAGATGCTGAGAAGATGCGCGCAGTCTTAACATCGGCACCCAGCGGTAACGCTCTACCCTTGAATCCGGGAAGTGCTCTGTTCGAATCTCGGCCGTGACACAAGTTATCCTGATTAAGGTTTTACCTCGCTTTACTCAGTCCCTCCAAGCAAATTCTGCGATAGTATCTCAGTCGCGCCATGATAGCTTCCTTCTAAATCCTTTCCAGTTAATTATTCATCAATCATTCTACCATCCGACAATATATTGTAGCATGTAGACCCGTTACTAATTAACGTCTATAAACAACGCCCGCTGCTCTGCGGAGTAAGTAAATATAAGGCCTGACAAACAAACATGCTTCCACGGCAAAGATTGAAGTGCAACAATGAACAATGTTTTCTACGCGGTCCGTGCCAAGGGACAAGTGACATGTGACAAGTTTAGAATTTTGTCAATTGTGGAATATGTGCCTGACGGTAAGAACGTAAGCGGAGGACAGTGTTAAGATCCGTTACCAGGAAACGACTAGTGAAAGCATGGAAGACATACATGCTGCAGATACAGTGGTCTTTAGAGTGTGTAAGCAGCTAGACTGTTATAGTTACTTGCAGTTACCATATGTAAGTGGCCAATAAATCCAGTTACAAATCCAAACACCGTCTGTAGTCACACTCATACACATGCCAATAAGGTTTGAGTTGTTATCAGCGTCATTAAATAAACTACAAATGAATGAACAGAAAAATTCGGCATGGACGCTGCCAGGATATTTTTCGGGGGGGGGGGCGTGGCAGCCTGAAATCTTGCTCACCAACTTCATATTTAAGCCGTTTAAGACTAATTTCGTGGATCGTCCCAGAGTATTCAGGAGATACGGACAAATTTTCTATTACTCTAATTATCTGGTATGGATATTGTGGCATTTGGACCCATTGCTAGGCAACGACCGCGAAACAAACAACCAGACAATAGCCGTTAGTAGGCAAAGGCATGCAAACAGCAACAGAAGAACGGGGTTTCTTGTGCAGTCCGTCCCGAGATGTTATAAGCAGGACACTTAGTGAGGAGTGACTTAGAGAATTGCTGCGGCTCAGTCCTTGTGAGCTGTTGCTGTTAGAAACCGGTAGCTGAGGCATGGGGATAGTTCCGGAACCGACAAGAAGGGGAACGTCCGCCGTTGGAAGGCGTTACCAGACAACGACTTGTGAGCAGAAATGAGAAGACTTAAGTGTGTGCTCTAGTGAACTGTAAATTGTGTTAATTAGTGAAACGGTTATAATTACTTGAAGTCACGGATCTGTAAGAGTCCAATAAATCCGATTAACAATTCGAACTCGGCCTATAATAAGTCAATCACGTGACAGTATTCTTAATTTCTTTCCCCCCCACAAACCCCTGCGGGGGAAAGATGTCTGCCCCCCCCCGGCGTCCATGAAGTCCGGTGCATCCTTACTGATACAGAAGGATGGTGCTGTGGCCGTCAGATGACGTCATGATATGGGTCATAGTGCACTGAAGCATGGAACTGTGCAGCTAATGGCTAACAGACATGGTTGCTGGAAAACTTGAAGCTCCGCAATTCAGACCCTTTGTCTCCAGCTCGTGTCCTGACTGCCAGTTCCAACTGCTCGCTCAGCAGCTGACGCAGTGCCGCGAAGTAACAGAACAAACTACAACTTGTATATTCTAAAGGGTTCTGATGTGTTGGTGCATAACACTCAGAATTACTGGGTTCTCGGACTTCGTCCATCGTCCGGTATTCTAGAAACTAGAGAACACAATGTTTCGGAAACAGGATGGCGCTGGCGGTGGGCACAAAATGGTGTCACAATTTCAATCTAATACTACGCATTGGTTTCAATGGACTTGGTATACTGCATAATATTTTCACCTCCCTTTTTAGCTTAGTTTCAGGTCTGTGCATACTTTGTCGCAATTATTATTGCACATTTTCTTGTTATTTCTCATTGACATAGCCTGGTCTCAAGGATTCATTTAGCAGTAGTTAAACTGACATGGCTGTTGCTCGCGTGGGGGCGGGTCCGAATACCTCCACCGTAGCTCTGCCAGTCGTAACAGGCGACGAAAAGGATGTTACACAAGGACTACGATCACAAGGGTTCGTTTGAAAATAATCGCTGGTCGTGAGTCTGAAGGGGCTTGGCACCAAGGCCGATTGGCGGTAAACCGCCAGTCGTAAATTAACTCTGACATGGGTTGTCCAGTATTTGAGGTTATCTTTCTAAGGGACCCAACAGAGTATATGTCTTTCCCCTCACCTGAGGACGGAAACAGATCCAATTTCCGAAACGCTATGTCTAGTTTTAGAACATCGGGCAATGGATGAAGTACCGAAACCCCCAATTCTGAAGGGCCAACTGCAACTCGTTCACGCTGTAACCAGCCACGTGCCGGACCAGAGGTATCTGATTGTGAAGATCCTCTTCCTTCTCACATCCTAGATCCAGATGTGTGTGTCCTTGTCAGCGCTCTGTACCTTTTGTAACCGTCCATTAAAGTTTAAGTTATATAGTATTTAAGAATTTTATTTTTTTTTTTATTTTAAGAATATTATATTTAAGACAGTTTTCCTTTAAGAAAAGGAAGGGTAGAGGGTTCAAACACCCACGCTGCCGAGGGGAATTTTCCACGAAGCTGCCAAAGAGACAATCAAATAATTAGAAACTAAAATAATGTAGATTGGTAGATGCAAGTTTCATGAAAATTCCCAAAAGCTGAACTGGACCAATAAGGCAAGTTTCAAGGAGGAGCTTCGTTGTGGAAGTTTGGGCTCAGAGAGTTGGTTACTGAGGAGAGGATTCCACAAGATTCAAAGTGATACAGACGCGAAACGGTGTCCCGACGTCCACGATTTGCTGAACATTATAAGAATTATAAGTTCAAGGAAGATATAATTGAACGTAGTGGTGTAGCCAATGTTCGTGAAATTAGTGAAGACCATCTTCTTCCCGTCCTACCGGAGTGAGGGCCGATACGCCCTGAGACGGAGTCCATCTCTCCCTGTGAAAGCCGGACGGACTCGATACTAACCTGCCCGGTTATCCTTCAGCTGTAAGCTACTGACGTACGCTTACTGGCGCCCAAATTTCACTCCCTGCCTCCCAAACTAACCTACTCGTTCCACAGAGAGCTTGCGGAAGGTGACCAGAGTGCTAACAGGGAGAGAGTTGGAGGTAGCAGCAGTGAGGGGTGAGGATCGTCGCAACACAGGGGGCCCTAGTCACCTCAAGTAGCCCCAAAACACTTTGCAAACCAGCTAGCGGTCATCATTGGAAGGACGGTTATACTTTCCTTCAGTATGAGAGAAGAATTTTCATACCACGCACATTAAACTTTAATGTCAAAGTTCACAGATGGTCCTAGGACACGAGAAGATGACAGTTTCTGAACGGAATAACAACAAACATTACACTAAATATCCCCCAAATAGAGAAATTACGCTTAGCGAATGGCCGACTGACTTCATGCTACAGTTGCTAGAAAAGCCATTAAACACAACTCCTTTCCGGTGGTTCGCGTGACTTAAGTAAATAACAGAGATTCAGTAAAACAAAAACTTGCAGTACATTAAATGTAGTGGCGAATATCATTACCAGAATTTCCTAACATGAATATATGAAGAACTGTACACCTTAATGTCGGGTTACTACAACTGTCCTGCCATCAACGATAACTTCACATACCCCCCCCCCACCTCCAACCACGCATAAATGTTCTAAGTCCGAGATTCATCATCGTGATTACCAAATTTGGGTTACCATAACAACGAACTGTCCAGAATTAACGCTTTACATGCAAGTTATACCGATTTCCCAGGAGGAAAGGTCAATATTCTGGGAGGTCACAGTATCTGTCATACTAAGCAAAACGTGTATATGTACATGTGTCCTATTCCGAACTGTTTCAGAGACAGAGCTATTTCCCTGCACAGTACACTGTACACTGTACAGACGAGCAACACGCCATGTCCTCACACGAGTTGCAAAGTGCACTGATGTTGACGCTGGAATTTTCGAAAATGTATTAAACTAGGTGAACTGTACCAACTTTGTCACTTGAACAACAAATACTAGTATTAGAAACAGTGCGTAATATCTCTTTCTTATCAACAGTTTTGGAACTGTACAGTCAAATAACGCGGGAACCGTTCGGTATAGGACACGTACATATACAAATTCTTGCTTATGATGACCGATACTGTGACATCCAAGGATACTGACATTTTCTCGTGGGACATCTGTATATATATATAAAGAGAAGTAGGACAGGATGAGCACTTCTGTATGATGCACAAGCAAGAATATTCAATAACACGCTATATGTGCTATACGTACACTTGGCAAAGGCCAAGCCTATTCATAAGAGACAAACCCATCCTCTCGTCAGAGAGGGTGTTACATAAGGACTATAACTGCAAGAGTTCAGTTGCTAAAAAATCTGTGGTCAAGAGCCTCAGGGGTTGGCGCCAAGACGAACTGATCGGCAGTAAAGTAACTCTGACTCGGCCGCGCCATAGCTTAAGCGGTTAGTCACTGGCTTCCCACCGCAGCGGCCCGGGTTCGATCTCGGGTCTGGTCAAGTGGGATTTGTGGTGGACAAAGTGGCGCTGGAGCAGGTTTCCTCTGACAATCTTCATTCCACCAATTTCTCCACAATCACCCTCACCTATCATCTGGGGCTGGTACAATAGGCCAGAAGTGGCCGCAGTATAAGGGACTTAGTCCCACCCCACTAGCAATAAAAACTATTGACTCTGACCCTGGTAAGAGGGGATTAGAGAGGAGTAGAAATATGTTTAGATGACCAGGAATCGTAATAGGTTAATATAGGGTGGATGAGGGGACACGTGGTAGCGTAGTTGGTTGAGGGGCTATGCTATAAGCCGGAAGGTCGCGGGCTCAAGTCCCGATGAGGTCATTATTTAATTAATTCCTGCTACTCATTTCTGTTAGAGTCTGAGTAAACCCCAGGGCCTATTGCGACTGGACGGATTAGGTCAACTGAGGAATTAATTAAATAATTTTCCTGGGGAGTAAAGCGCGGCCGGCGCGTTAGGCTGACAAACTTACGGCCATCTTTGAGCCTATTGTCTAGATAGTGTGGGACCCTCAACGTCTCACAACCCTATGGGCCTTCACGGCCTGGTACAGGGATAGCTTTACTTTACTAGGGTAGACGAGTCCTGCACTGTAGTAATAGCAATTTCAGAGGGATGTATATCGCATCTAATAATGTATTCATTCAAATTCCAATGCCGCATTTGAGCTGAGGGGAATATTTGGATCTGAGAGAGAGAACTGCGTAATGAGCTGCTTCATAATTTAGCTTCTCGGCTAAATGCTATTAGGATCACCCAACCAAGTAAGATAAGATGGGAGAGGAATATAGCGCGCACGGAACCGAACTGAATAAATATTTTCATAGGAACACCTGAATGAAGGAGACCACAAAAAGTGGCAGACGTAGATGGGACGATAATATTAAAATTGACCTTAATCAACTAGAATAGGAGGGTTTGGATTGAATTCGTCTGGCTCAGGATAGAGACCAATGGCGGATTCTTGTGAACACGGTACCGAGGCATGTGGTTTCATAGTTGGTGTGGATTTCTTGAGTGACTGAGCAACTGCTACGTTCTCAAGAAGGATTCAATTCCATGGACGCGGTGAGTATTTGAGACTGAGTCGCTGGCTTCCCACCTCGGCGGCTCGGGTTCGAGCCCAGGTCAGGTCATGTGGGATTTGTGGTAGACAAATTGACACTGGAGCAGGTTTTCCCCGAGTACTTCAGTTTCCCCTGCCAATTTTCATTCCACCGACTGCTCCACACTCATCATCAGCTACCATCCGTTGCTGTCACAGTGAGCCAAAGAATGGCCGACGTACCAAGTGGTCTCCGTCTCACCGACCCCAAGGAGCCCCCCTCAAAAACATTATTATCTTAAGGGATAAGACGTCCTGTAGTCTGAGAGAATTATCGACGTTTCGGAAGAAAGTACTTCCTCCATTTTCAGGCTCAAACAAGAATTCTTTCGGCTTACTCTTCCTCCCTGATGATAGAGGTAGCACTTTCGTCAGATATATCGGTAACGTGCTACCAGACTACATGGCAGTATAACCCGGAAGATAGCACTATTCACGCGTAGTTGTAAGCATCACATCAAAGATCGCTCTCACCAACCGGCAACGTGTGAACTGCCCGGGAGGTTAGGTGCCGCTGCGCCGGAGACGGCAGAAATCCGTTTCTGCGTCGCGCCAGGCACTCCTAGAACTTGCTATGCTAAATGAATGTACTCGTTTAGCAGCAGACCGAGACCGCCTCACCTGAAGTTCTGCACTTTGAGGGACGATGATCCACAAGATGGCACCAGCGCCTTGTCGTGGTGTCCTACAGGAACTGCACGCTCCCTACGCCACCAGCGGTACCACCTCCTAGCCTGTGTCCTCTTCTTGTTAGACGGGCTCCATACACCAGTCCTGTGGAACACTAGCGCCAAGCAGTCCTTTGGCATGCTGGAGAACTCACATTATTTCTTCTTCAAGATCAAGGTCTTGGGCCGAGGTGGAGAAATGTTTTATGGAAACAGTCTAGAGAAAGTTGAACTTCAGTCGCTGATTTCGTTAACAGTAATTATAGCCCCGGCTGCAGTGAGGATGTGATGTCACCCCTGCCGTCTGACTTCCATGCCTTCCCTGTTCAGCCACTGGTTTCGTGCGCAAATGCCCCGGGCCGCTACACGACACATGTGGACGACAACTGAACGTACTCTGCCCGCTCCATTGCTCGGCCGGAAGGGCTTCCCGTGACTCAGGGATTCTTGTACAATGTAACTGCACGCCGTGAACGATGACCAGCCGGAAGGACGCCATATTGCAGGGCGCACCAGATTTACACATTAACTGTTCATACTTTGTGAAGCTCTGTCACTTATAATTAACGACCAGCCTAGCGAATGCCACTCTTTAAGTTCCTTATCCAAACATAACCATAAATATTATTGTCTTGAACATGACGTCATGTAGTCTAGTAGATATTTACATGTGTTTCGCAGGAAATTGCCGCCTCAATTTTCAGGGAACAATACTCCCCTATCCAGTAAATATATGCTGTACATTCCTCCAAATCGTCAGCAGATTTCGTGACCTCACATAACAGACGGCAGTTACACACCGACGTAAGTGCTTCATGTGTCACATAACCTTACGGGTTGCTTCGCTGATATGTTAATCTGGTAGGCTTCAACCTGAACTGGACTAGGCAGGTTTCGCTGCTTGAGGTTTCAACCAAAGTAAAACTATACCAAGTGCATAAACATCGCGTCACAGCATCTGAGAAGCTGCGCGACTCCTGTATCTTCACCGGTTGTCGCCTGGTAATGACTTCCAACGTCATAGCTTCTTTTTTTATTGCTAATGGGGTTGGACTAAGTCCCTTGTACTGCGGCCACTTCTGGCCTATTTCCAGATGACAGGTGAGGGTGATTGTGGAGCAATTGGTGGAATGAAGATTGGCAGGGGAAACCGAAGTACTCGGAGAAAACCTTCCCCAGCTCTACTTTGTCCACCACAAATCCCACTTGACCAGACCCCGGGATCGAACCCGGGCAGCCGCGGTTGGAAGCCAGGGACTAACCGCTTGAGCTATGGCGCGGTCCAACGACATAGCTTCCTCATGTCCTTACTAGTTGGCGACTATGTCACAACTAACTAAATTCTAGAACTGTCCTGATTAGAACACGTCGGCATGGACCGCATAGAAAACACATCTTCCATCGACTCTTCTACTGTTGTGTCATGCAACTGTCGCACAGACCGCATAGAGAACACCGCTTTCCAGTTAGTCTATTGGTGCGTGTTAGGAACCAGTTGCCTAGCAACGGGAACTGTTTACAGAGAAATTTCAATATCATGGCACCTGCGTCCATCTCAACGGGGCGCTTCATAAATCCATCCCATCAGTCTGCGTGTCTGAATTCGTCCCCATATCATTGCTAGGCAACGCGTCGATAAAAACGTTACCGCGGCAATGAATACACACGCAACAATAGAGATACGCGTTGCTTTCTATATGTTCCGTGTTGTATCAGAGGAATGTGGGCTATTTGTTCTTTACAGAACTTCCTGTGTTTTTTTTTTTCAAAATGAGGAAAATTAGTAAGAAAAGATTTGAGAGTAAAACTCAAAAAGTCAAAGCTCGTGTTGCAAAAAAACATAGAGATGCACAGCATGGTGAACTCAGTACCTATATGACTCCCTTATGAATGCAAATTAGGCTATACAAAATAAAGCTTCGTGTTCATATCCCGAGTCATCTCCTTCTGCCAACTTCAGTGAAGATGGCCGAGAATGGACAGCGATCGGTGAGGCTAAATGTACTGGCAAAAGAAATTAGACAAAATGGTTAAGCGAAAAGCCATGCCAACGTCATGCCAGAATGTTCTGAACCGAACGGTAGCAAACATTGTCCGAAATCAACCTCTTCTTAATTTCCTCCTGAATAGAATTTTGGATTCTAACTGCCGTTCTCAAATATATGAATCGTGCCACTTCTTCAGAAGACTTATTAGCTGACTTTATATTATGATTTGGTCCTGCATTCTGTTAACCAGACATGGAAATTGTGTTTAGTTCCCATTCCTCCGTATATTCTTATAAATTATTAATATTGTGACATATAGACACCTTACCTAGTAGCATCTGTGTAAACAGGTCACAGTACAACAGCCAGGAAACAGCTCTGTGGACACGTTGTTTCCCAAGCAACGAGAAAACGCGCAATAATGGAAGAGACGTTTTCTGTGCGGTGCATGCCGGGGCTATATAACGAGGACTAGTAGTACAGTTGTGATTCAGTCAGTTGAGGGTTGCAGTTGTGAGAAGTGAGAAGCTGGTAGCTGAAGTCGGGGATAATTCGTGAACACAGAGAAAGGGAAACGTTCGCCGTTGGAAGCCGCTACCAAGCAACGGCTAGTGAAGACCGAGAAGACTTTATGTGTGCTGTGTTTACAGTGACCTCTTGAGTGTGCAACTCAGTGAAACTGTCATAGTTATTTGTAGTTATGAGGGTGTCAGTAAATCCAGTCACCAACCTAAACTTCGTCTCTAATCACGCCCATTTAGGCCATTAACAACACATACTGTCCACAAGTTGAAAGCAACAAACATGAATATCAGTAGGACAAAAATTACTTATCATAAGTACTTAACAAGTAACTCACCGTCTGTTGGAACAGAGAGGTCAGAGGGGAGGTAAGTTTGGGCAAGCCCTCAATTTAATATATGCTCAGGCCGTGACATAACTCAGACTGTTAGTGGCTGGCTTCCCACAGCGGCGGCCCGGGTTCGAGCCAGGGTCAGGTCATATAAGATTTGTGGTGGACAAAGTGGTATTTGAGCAGGTTTCCTCTGAGTACTTCGGTTCCCCTGCCAATTTTCATTCCACCAATTGCTCCTTAATCACCATTATCTATCTTTTGGGGCTGGTACAATAGGCCAGTAATGGCCGCATTACCAAGTGGACTCAGTCCCACCCCACTAAGAATAAGAATAAAAAAAAGTACTACATGCACACATAGCGAAGGACTGGGGGGTGGGGGTGGGATCTGTATCCATGGACAACTCCGTTCAGACAGACAGACAGAATATTTATTACTCTCTACACATTTTTACAGAATGTCTATCCAAATGCAAGGATTTGGGCCAAGCCAAGGAATTGTTTCCTTGGTGCGTGCAAATCACATATAGTTGTGACATGCGAGACGAGGGGTTGCCGATCCGTAGCATTTGGGAACACCCTGTAGCAAGGGGCCCGGTTTCGCCACGCGGATGTCACCGTTGTCAACCCAACCGTGCCCAGTTGAGTCACAGTGAAAGTCCAGTCCGTGAAAAGAGCCCAACATACTTCATGTCACTCAGAGTTCTGCCCTGGTCCCGTTGTGAGCTACAACACACTCAGTTTGCCACAAATTTGTCTCTCTATGGCTCATTTAAAGGTTACCAGTGCCTGAGTCTGTAGTCTCGGATGAACAGTGAACAATGAACTAGAGAGAATGTAGAAGGAAGAGATTTATCCTAATCTGTCCTTATGTCAGGACATTTGCTGCAGGAGGTTCAGGATATCTGTGTGTCCGAGCCGAGAATCGAACTGGGCATCTTCAGAATGAAAGATGGAAATGTTGCCGCTTGAACCCTACTTGATCACTGGAATGCCATAGTAAGTTCTGTTCTAGTACGGGCCTTTGTAACACTCGTAACAAAATTTTACATGAAGAGTTCTGTCTTCTGGGCTATTCCGGAAGACAGAACTCTTCATGCATATGGCAATTTATTTTGCCGTCTTTGCATGTTACGGTACAGATGGGTCACCATCAGGAGGCAAGCATAGAAGGTAAACCTACGAGGAGGTACCCAAAAGAAACCGAACTTATTTTTTTTAAACTTATTTATTCAAATTTTAAGCACAAACCTTCAATCCCCTTCAAAGTACTCTCCACTTACACTAATACACTTGTCTAGTCTTTTATTCCATTTTTTCAAAACATTGTCTAAATTCATCTTTTGAGATGCTTGACAGCGCCTCCGTCGTTTTTTTCCTTTCATGTCTCTTTTCATTCGAGGAAACGAAAAAAAAGATCGCACGGGGCAAGGTCGGGTGAGTATGGAGGGTGAGGAACAGGGGTCATACCATTTATGGTCAAGAATTGTCGTACAGACAGGGCTGTGAGAGCAGGGGCATTGTCATGATGGAAAAACCAGTCACCCGACTGCTCCAAGTCACTCCCGTGAGCTCCAAAATTTCTTCAATGGTTCGTTGTCGATCTTCCTTGATGAT
>NW_019734323.1:320163-395256 GCF_002891405.2 Cryptotermes secundus
AATTAACATTTCACCATTTTTGAAACGGGAAAACCACTCAAACACTTGAGTTTTCCCCATAACATCGTCCTTGTACGCCGTTTTTAACATTTCAAGAGTTTCTGTTCCACTTTTCCCGAGCAAAAAGCAGAATTTCACCGCTGCACGCTGTTCACGAAAATAAGCCATTGTAGAAACGACGATCACACAAAACAGTTGTCACTATAAACTCTGCCGAAACTAGTCCTTACCTTCTGAAGCAACGGTAGTCGGCTTATCGACTCAGGAATGTTAGCTCTATGCGCTCATAGCGGCAAAACGCGGTACTACAAAAGCTCTGCCCACAAAAGAAATTAGTTCGGTTTCTTTTGGGTACCCCATCGTATACCTGTAAGAGGCCGTGGAGACCCATAGGTTTGTGAGCCATCGAGGATCACACATTTTCTAGACAACCGACTCACAGATGGCGGTCGTCTTATGCGCTGGCGGCCCTTTGTCCTCAGGAAGATTCCTGGTACTCATTTCCGTTAGAGGCTGAGTCGACCCCAGGGGAGTACTGCGGCTGGAAGGGTTAGGTTAAATGAAAAATACAATGACTTCATCGAAAATTGAACCCACCACCTCCCGGCTTGTAGCATAGTTCGAAGTCATGCATATTAACCTATTAATATTGAAGTTCCGTACTAGGAATATCGGCCATGAATTATCTTATGATTTCGCTCTGTCACCTGTAAAATTAAGTTTTCTGTACGTGACTGCGCATAGCACCAAGCCCTCCAATTCACAATTCTGAAATCTCCCGAGAATATTACATGACATTGGGATTTCTGGTTTATGGATCTTCTTCATTGTTCAGTGTTCCAAACACAATAATCCGGAAACCTGATCAATTTCCGTTTTTGGGTGGGAAGGTGGAGAGGTGCCTACCCAGTCGGATTCTTAACGAAAGGCCTATTCCAGTCAATGGGCTGTACAGTTTACGTTATTACACGTGGTAGTCATTAATTTTGTGGAATGTGGTTTTATCGCATCATATTACAAGGTACTCACATACACTTACGCAGATCCACATCGGCCCTCAAAATACTTGCCGTTGGCTGCTATGCAAGTCTGCCAACGTTGATATAGCTGTCGAAAACATTGCTGAAACATATTGACAGTAAATTCCCGTACGGCGCTTTGCGGCCATTCCACGAACTTATTGACTGTGGTAGTACATCCCTTATAAATACATGCACACATAATTTTGTAAGCGTGAGGTTTATCATTGTCTTTACGTGATTTCGGGTTATCATGATAAGCAACTGTTGGCCGTTAAGGCGTTGCACGAATGTAAATTTTGAAGCAGGTCACAAACAAGATATGTCTCTTGTTTCAGACTATCGTGTCTATTCTGTGATTATTAATATAATTTTTATTTGGGTATATGAAGCCCAGTGAACTTTATAAAGAGACTGTTTATGATTGAATATTTCTGCGTGTTATTCGTGGGAAATTGCGTTAAACTTCGGCCTCGACAGATCATTCGATAACACTTCGGACTGATAATATGACTGTATATAGGAATTGTTAATAAGAGGTCAAATATTAATTGTACATACTGACAACTGGCTTAATACTGCAGACTATGACTCAGACAAGTGACAGACCCAACATCTCGTCAGAGAAGGCGCCCCACATGGACAGGACAGAAACTTTCAGACAAGAAGAAACATCTGGTCATGAGCCCCAAACGGGCTCAACACCAAAACAGAAAGACTGACTGACTGTCAGTCGCAATGTGACTTCGACTTCACCATCCTTTCGTCAGAGAGGATGTTACATAAGGATTATAACTGCAAGTGTTCAGCTGGAAAATAAAATTACTGGTCGTGAGTCTCAAGGGGTTTGACACCAAGACAAAATGATTGGCGGTAAACCTCCAGTCGTAAAGTAACTCTGACTCTGACTGCAGGTATCCTGAGATAGGGCCCAACTGAGTAGGTTTCAACTGAAGATGGATACAATCCAGTCTCCGAAACGTTGTGTGTTTTAGATAAAACAGGACGTTGGATAATGTCCAGAATAACCCTACCACACATACACAGACATGTTCTACACAACTTGCAAGAGTTGCGTTTATACCAGTAGAACCGTTTGTTTTCATCGTCTTTATCCTAATTTCCTTATGTTGAAAGACTAGAGAGGAGGCTTATGAATCACCTTGCTGTCTGTGTGGCTGTCTGCGAATCCCTCTCAATTTAAAAGAAATAAAAGAGACTTATGATATAATCTTGCTCTCTGTGTATCACCCTTAATTTCTTAGGTTTCTACGCGGTCGGTGTTCTTATAAAAGAAAAGTAGGTCATTAATTCTTCCCAGAACTTCTTGTTTTAATTAAATTTGTATGCGCCCTGTATGATTTAGGCATGTGATGTGACTTATAAATGTAAAAATCGTGTAGGAGAAAGGATACAAATATCTCAATCAGTATGTGGTACAATTAATACAAGACACGGGAACAGGACAAGGAGGAGAAGCTGAACTGAAATGTTATGAATTTCGGGACTCCATTGCGCCTTCGTGCGGCTGCGAAAGCTGGACAAAAACACAACAAGATAGTAATAAACTGCAGGATGCTGAGACGAAACCTTCACAATGGTTCAAAATTTACCCAAAATGTAATTACAAATATCCTAGTATACACAATAACTAACTGTTACCGCCATCTTTGAGCCGATTGTCTGGATAATGTGGGACCCCCGACGTCTCACAACCCTATGGGCCTCCATGGCCTGGTACAGGGATAGCTTTACTTTTTACTTTTTCACTTTACTCTATGTTGCTGACTCCACGAGAGGCTCTGCTGTTTATGCGATGCCCAACATTATATGAAACTCTACGGCTCTTTACCGTGTTCACAAAAGCAAGTCATTGAGTATCTTAAGTGAAATGGCTCCAGTTCACACCCTCTTATTCTATTTCTTGAAGGTCAATTTTAATATTATTCTCCCCTAGCATCAACAAGTCGAATAGCATAATTCAGGAGTATGGACTGATGTGGTTTAGGCATGTAGGTCTAGAACAAACGAATGACGATGAACTCCTCAAACAAGTTAACTAACAAACTGACTCTATGGAGATGAGTCGAGGAGCCGCCAGTCGCTCAGCTACTCGAGGATTTCCCAATATTTTATGGAAACCGAAGGTTCATTACCATGTTCACAAGAGCCCTCCACTGGTCCCTATCCCGAGCCAGGTCAATCCAGTCCCTACCATCCTATCTCTCTCTCTAATAGCCATTTTAATATTATCCACTCACCTACGTCTTGGTCTTTTTCCTTCTGGCTTTCCAATCAAAGTCATATATTCATTCCGCTTCTCCTCCATTCGTGCTACATGCCCTGTCCACCCCATCCTCCTTGACTTGGTCACTCTAATTAAACTTGCAGAAAAGTTCAAGTTATGAAGGGCCTCATTATGCCGTTTTTTTCAAACTCCAGTCTCTTCATCTCTCTTCGGTCCAAATAATCTTCTCAGCACCCTGTTCTCAAACACCCTCAGTTTATGTTCCTCCCTTAATGTCAGAGACCAAGTTTCACACTCATACAGAACCACAGGTAAAAATATAATTCTTTATGTTCTAATTTTTATGTTTTTGGACAGCAGACGAGAAGGCAAATTGGATTGAATGGTAGCAAGCGTTACACGAATTAATTTCCTAGTGAACCATATTTTGATTTGTTACTGTCATTCCAAAATATCTGAATTATGCCGCATTTCTACATGATCCATTAGCATTCTGGTCAACAGAGAGCAGCATATACGTATTTAGCTTTCTCTGCGTTTACTTCTAGACCAACATTCTTACTAGCGCCAACTGTAGCTCTGTGTTTTCTTTTCTTTATAGAATTGCGCTATCCCTAGCAGGTTTACATCATCAGCATACACCAGCAGCTGAGTTGTCCCACACCCAAATCTATGAGAATATTGTACAACATTTCACTCCTAACTGGACCATAAGTTTTATTGAAGTCTACGAATAGCTGATGTACTCGTATTGTACTCCGTTCTTTCTCCGGTATCTGACAAAGAGAAAATATGTGATCTGTAATTGATCACTTACATCGAAACCCAAATTGATCATAGCCAATAATTTCATATATGTATGGACTTAGACTTGACAGAAGGATACTGGATACAATTTTGTACGAAGTTTATAAGTGTGATATCCCACGATAATTATTACAATCAGTTTTATCGCCTTCTTGTAAATTGGTAAAATAACACAATCCTTCCGCTGATCAGGCAATTCTTCCTTATTCCAAATAGAATTAATGAATTTAAGGATCTCAGACCGTAATATTTCACCTCCTGCTCGAATCAGTTCTGCCAGAATTGATCACTACCTGGCGATATAACTTTCCAGTTTTACAATAGCAATTTCACACTCCAATGGGCTAGGAGCAGGTATTAACTGCTCAGCTGTATATGTTTCTAGTTGCCTAACATCACTGACCCTACGTACATTCAATAACTGAGAGAAGAATTTCTTCCACCTTTTCAAAATGTTGTGGGAATCTGCAAGCAGATCACAATTCTCACCCTTTTCCCAGTTAGTTCTAAGTTGGTAACCCTTTTTATATTAATTTATTCCTACATATGAGTCTCTGAAGTTCTCAATTTAAATACAAGCCTGCTGAACAGAAAGGTCAGTGTTGAACGTGAAGAATGTGGAATGTCTTTCGAGGCCCGAACAGGCAGTAATGTCTATGTCCTAAAGAAAAAAAATATGAACCAAAATTAACTAGCCCTTATAAAATTCATCGCAGATCACATAAAATTGTATTTTATAGAAATCCATTCTATAACTCGGAGACGAGATCCGCGGATAGTTGGATGGATCTATCTTTCTGCAAATGCTTTCACTTTGCGCGTTCGGAAGAGCTCTCAACAATTCGTGATTGAATAATTAAGTTAAACGGAACCTGTTCTGCAGGTTTAGGGAATGAAGTGTTTTACAGCGTCAAGAAACTCATTAGAACGATCTTCGTTACAAAGAAATTACCCTTAGAAAGTGGGCTAACGTGGTTTCAGGCAGGCCTCTGGGCGTAAGTCACAGTACAAGCATTTCTCTCTCGAGTTAGTTCAGATGTTACTTCTTGACCGCACCGTCCCCTAAGGACCTCGGCTTCCCTCACGACAGACTAATTCTTTACTGCTTTCCCCATCTTTCCAATTTTAGCTCTCGTAGATCATTCTCTGCCTCTTCCAGACATCTCCGTCTGGGCGTTCCCACATTTCTTATACTCTCTGCCTTACTTTCAAAACTTCTCTTAGTTACTTTTGTTTGATGCATTCTAATCACAAGTCCCAACAAGTCTCCAAATTTCTCCATTTAGTATCCGCTACCAGGTCCAGGGTTTATGCTTTTTTATAATTTCCTCAGTTCTTTCTAAAGGGTTCTGACGATTGTGTACAATATTCAGAATTATTGGTTTTTTGGACTTTGTCCATCGTCCGGTATTCTAGAAAGAAGAGAAAACAACATTTTGGAAACTCGATGTTCTTTCGTCCTCGGGTGCTGGAGAAAAGACACCTAATCCGCTGGGTCCCTTAAGGCGCGTCCACATTACTCGTGCTCGTGCTCGTGCTCGTGTTCGCCAGACTTGTGCTCGTCGGGAAACTCCTCTGGCTTTTACTTGTGCCCGTAAATCTTCGTCCACGCTACTTCAGTTGCTCACCAGGCTTCGGCGCGTGAGGATCCGTATATATATACTCGTAGTGTGTATAGGCTGTAGTCGTATTTTAATTTATTGGCTATAGTTTTTAAATTAACAATTTTAAGTTTGCTTGTCTCGTGACTTGCCATATCGTCCACATAACTCGCAGCATAGCGAGTCACACGAGCACGAGTACGAGTAATGAGGACGCGCCTTAAGAACTAGCTTACATTCCATGCTATGACACTTGTGCNTCGAGTCATACGAGCACGAGTAATGTGGACGCGCCTTTAGAAAGAGCTAACCTCAATCCCCTCACTTGAGGACGGATACAGATCCAGTTTCCGAAACTTTGTGTTATCTAGTTTCTAGAATACCGGACGATGGAGAAAGCCCGGAAACCCAGCGATTCCTCAGTTCCCGGTTATTTGTAATTCCCTAAACAACTTGCTTAGTTTCCCATCCATACAAGTACGCTTTCTTCAAACATTCAATTCCAAGTTCTTAACATAAACAGGGTGTCCCAGGAGGAATGATCAGTATTCTGGGAGGTCACTGTATCTTTCGTTCTAAGCAAAAAGTGTATACCGTATTTACGCATGTATAGGCCGCACATTTTTTGCCAAAAATTCAAGAGGAAAACTGGGGTGCGGCTTATATTCGAAATATTTGAAATCACACTTCATTTAAAAAAATTATATTCATAATTAGTAATACAGGGTGTTCTACTCCTGAAATAATATTCCAAGAAAATTATTTTTTCTATAATTTCTGTCTGAAAATTGTGCTGCGGCCTATACACGCACGCGGCCTATACATGCGTAAATGCGGTATATACATGTGCCCTATTCCGAACGGTTTCCGAGATATAAATAAAGAAATATTTCGTTGTACAGTACACTGTGCACTGTAAAGACGAACAAAAATCCATATCCTCACAGGAGTTGCAAAGTGCATTAATGTTGACAGTGGAAATTTCGAAAATGTACATTATACTAGGTAAACTTTACCAACTTTGTCACTTGAACAATAAATACCGGTTTTAGAAACAACACGTAATATCTCTTTCTTATAAACAATTTTGGGACTGTACAGTGAAATAAACGTATCTCGGAAACCGTTCGGAATAGGACACGTGTACATATACACTTTTCTTTTTTTGCTTATAATGACCGATACTATGACCTGCCAGAACACTGACCTTTCCTCCGGGGACATCCTGAATTTATGATTTCCACTCATGGGCCATGTTTCACATCCAGCTGGTTTGTAATTCTTCAGAATATTTTAATCCTGAAATGACCACAGTTTTAGGCTTAACAACAGACTGTAAATCTCAACAATGGACAGTAACTTCCATCTTCATCGGATCTGAAGTTCTGACTGCGGTCAGTATCAGACTTGTGACATATAACGTCGCACACTACGACAGAGGGCCGCTGACGTTCCCAGGAACGTACTGCCTCCGTCTTCAGGGTAGAAGCATAAACCAAGTGACCAGCAATAATGCAACTCTGAATGCTACTTCCTGGTTGCTTGCATGGCTTATCCTTCGACCTTGAAAATGAAGGAAACGTCGGTAAACTTCGATAAGGCTGCATGGTGCTATATGCAAAAATATTAAACTCTTTAATAACATCTATTGCCTGCAGCAATTCTCGTGCTCATTTCTTCACTAATTTCATGTTTCCTTCTCGATACATGACTTCTCTACCAACCACTAAAGCAGGGTAAACCCCGCTAATCCGGATTAATTGGGAGGTCATCCGGATTAAGAGATAATACGATTAGTGAAAGAAATGTGGCCCTAAAAGACAAAAAAAAAAACTTAGAACATAAACGGAAAATTTAATGATATAAGTAGTGCTGATAAAAGTAAAAAATATTACTTCACAGCCTTTATTTAAAATCTATAAACGATAGAAGACTCAGAAGTTGCACATGTTTCTGAACATAATGATGCAGGTTTGAAGTAACTGTCAAGTTCTGTCTGAACGGACAAGTGACTCATCTGCCTTCCTAAATGCCCTGTGCCCTTTAAAGTATGTTCTCAACTGTGAACAGTATTTTACATTCTTCATATTTTGAAATCGGATTATAAGATATCCGGATTAACTTTAACCGAATTAGCGAGGGTTCACTGGATCATACTGCTCGCCTCGTGCAGTCACTGTGCTGTTCACAGGGGGGGGGGGACATGAACAGCGACATTGCTGTGAACATGCGTTGGTGCAGAAGCGCAACGAAGCACGGGGGAGCTACACTTTCTAGTGACGCCTTTCTGTGAGATTTTATACGAAAGTAGGTGTACACCCCTATACATAATTGAGCGGGAACAGTGAGAATATTACTACTTGAAAGAGCAAAAGAGGGAGAGAGATCAAACGAGTAAGAAAATGCACGTTTAACAACGAAATACAATAAGTAGTTGGTTGAGGCACTAAGTTACCAGCCGGGAGGTTGTTTGGTTGAGGCACTATGTTACCAGCCGGGAGGTTATTTGGTTGAGGCACTATGTTACCAGCCGGGAGGTTGTTTGGTTGAGGCACTATGTTACCAGCCGGGAGGTTGTTTGGTTGAGGCACTGTGTTACCAGCCGGGAGGTTGCGGATTTGATTCCCGATGAGACCATTGGATTTTTCAATTGACCTAATACTTCCAGCCGCAATATGGTCTTGGGGTCGACTCAGCCTCTAACAGAAATTAGTATCAGGAATTTTTCTGGGGGGGAGGGGAAGGGCGGCCGGCGAGTAAGGCTGACAACTTCACCGCCATCTGTGAGCCTATTGTCTAGAAAATGTTGGAGCCTCGACGTCTCACAACACTACGGGCCTCCACCACCTGTTACAGGAATAGTTTTACCTTTACCTTCTAAATGTAGTAACAATTTGAAAGTATTTAAAAGATGTGTTAATAAACACAATAGAAATGTATAGTTGTCACACAAGAAAACAAAATAGGCACGTAACATGAGACGAAAGATCGTCGACTATTATAAACAGAGCTACTTCAAAATAAGCGTGCAAAATGGGTACTGGTATGGAATATTTGGGACAGCAAACTATTGTACAATGACATTATTTAAATACACTAATGACATCATTATCATCTGCAAAGCGTACTGTCTCTTGTGTTTCCAGTGTTGCGCGGCAGAATGCAGACAAACAAAGGCAAGATCGTCGGCCTCAAAAGCCAATCCCCAAAGTCAACTCAGACAAATTATCACATCAGTGTGTCTTGGTGTCCCACTGACAAGAACTAATGAAAGTGGTACACCCTAACAGTGACTTCAAGTGTTCAATGAGTTACCTAACGAGTTCCTCTCACCTTGAACTCAACTTCCTCACTATGTGACCAACCGAGAGCCGAGTCACAGGCAAGTCCCCCAACTTAAACTTCGGGGATGTGATAATGTGCTCTCTGGCCAGGGCTATCACACAGCGAAAGGGGCGGTGATAAATGCATGTGGAGGAACGGTGGAATGATGATTAGCGGGGGAAAACCAAAGAGTCTTCGAGAAGAATCTGCTTCATCCAGCATGAATCTCACATATAATCGCTCGGGATTAAACCCGACGCTCCGCGGTTAGAAGCCACCACCTAACCCATGTGTACACCACGACCAGCTGTATCAATTAGGGTAAAAGGTAAAACTATTCCTGTAGCAGGATTACGAAGCCCATAGGGTTGCGAAACGTCGAGGACCCCACATTATTTAGAAAATCGACTCACAGATGGTGTTGATGTTGTGAGTCTTACGCCCCGACTGGCCGCCCTTTACTCCCCAGGAAGATTCCTTATATTAATTTCTGTTAGAGGTTGAGTCGACCCCAGGGCCATAGTGCGGCTGGAAGGATTAGGTAAATTGAAAAATCCAATTACCTAATCGGGAATCGACTAACTAATTAACTAACTTCATGGAACTGAGCCCTTCTTTACGAGCCACTAGTTCTGCTGCTATTTAAGAACTTGCCAGCATTTTACGGAACCCAAATGTTTATTTCCCTGTTCACAAGAGCCCTCCATTGGCCCCAATACTGAGCCAGATCAATGCAGTCCATGTCACCCCCATCCTACTCTTCTAAGATCCAGCTTAATATTATCCACCTGCATGCGTCTTGATCTTCCTAGTGGTCTCTTTCCTTCTGGCTTTCTCCTGATTTCCTATATGCATTCCACTTCTGTTCCATTCGTGCTACATGCCCTACCCATCTCGTCCTCCCTGACTTGGTCATTCGGAGACATTGTCAGGACAGCGGGTATGTAAGGGCTGGGAAAGAGGCAGTCTTTACCGTTTGTGGAGAGACTGAGGAGAACTACGGAAGATGACCGGGATAGCCTGCAGTCCGGCCGCAGTTAGAACCAAGTACCATTTTATACTACACTAGCTTGTTCTGTACTCGTTTTGTTTGTTGGCCATTTAACGACGCTGACAGCGTGGAAGAGGCCGTGGCCTACCTAGAGGCATTATCTGGGCAATTTGCCCGAAGAAATTGAAGAACGTCACTAGAAATCTCAGTCAGAATGGGCGGTGTTGGCGGAAATTCGAACTGTTTATCTCCCGAACACAAGCCGGAAGCAATACAGCGTGAACCAGCCTACTCGGCGTTTGTTATTATTTGTTGGGGGTTGGGTGAGACTGAGTCCACTTGATACGTCGGTGGCTAATTTGCCAATTGTACCAGTCCCTGATGATAGTTGATGAATGTGGAGCAGTCGGTGGAATGAGAATTTGTAGGGGAAACCAATGACCTGGAGGAAACCTGCCCAAGTGGCACTTTTTCTTTTCCTTGGCACTACAGCCCCAGTGGGCCTAGGCCTACCTCCATGAACTTTTCCGTTCACTTCGGTTTTTCTAGATCTTACACACTCGGTAGGACTCCTTGGGCGGGTGATCAGCTCGTCGCAAGGCCTCTACCTGTACACAAACACAGAAAAACGCACACACACACACAAACTAAACATCCATGCCCTGAGTGGGATTCGAACCCACGATCCCGGTTTCCAAGCGAGCGAAGACAGTACATGTCTTAGACCGCTCGGCTACCGTGACCGGCCAAATGCCACTTTACCCACCACAAAACCCACGTGGCCTGACCTGGGCTCGAACCCAGGCCACAGCACTGGGAAGTAGATGCACAATCTAGCCTGCTCAGTTAATCTGTTCTGTAGTAGTGGACAGCACCTGAAGGGTCACTACTGTCTGTGTGGAAACGTAAAAGATAAATTCGTGCTTGTGGTTAACTGAGCAGCACGAAATCGTACGGAGACGTGGTGGTATAGCTCCACGTACTCAAGATACCTACTCTTTTTTTAACTCGTTTAGTGGGGGGTGGAGTCCAACTGGGTCCACTTGGCACGGCCGCCACCGACTGGCCTATTGTAAACTGCCCCGGGTGATTATGATGGAGAATTTGGTGGAATGAAGATTAGCAGGGAAAACAGAAGTACTCGGAGAAAACCTGCCCCAACGCCACTTTGTCCGCCACAAATCCCACTTGACCAGACCTGAGATCGAACCCGGGCCGCCGCGGTGGGAAGCCAGCGACTAACCGCTTGAGCTATATAGCGGCCAAGACACCTACTTAGAACAAATTTACTTGTTACCCCATATTATCGAGAGTAGATTGTAAACATGCTATTAATTAAATACAAAATATGGCATATAGACTTGTTGCTAAGCAACAATAGTAAGACAACGGTCACTGATAGGCAATAATAATAAGACAACGGTCACTGCAGTTGGAAGCCAGTTAGCTCAGCTCGGCAACTGCAGTGAAATAGGCGAGAGCCAGCAAGGACTTCAAGCCGTGAACATGGAAGTTGAGGGATCTATGGCTTTGGAAGCCGTTACCAGACAACGGCTGGTGAAGACGCAGCAGACTGAGAAGACTCATTACGTGCTGTAGTGAACTGCAGAGTATGTAATCCAATTGCTAATCCAAACGATATGTATAGCCACTCATGCAAGTGACATTATAAACCCTCGCTGATCCGGTTACAGTTAGTCCGGATAGAAATATGAAGAATGAAATATTCTTTTCACAGTTGAGTAAAAGTAAAACTAAAGCTATCCCTGTAACAGGCCGTGGAGGCCCATAGGGTTGTGAGATGCTGAGGTTCCCACATTTTCTAGACAATCGGCTCAAAGATGGCGGCAAAGTTGTCAGCCCTACGCGCCAGCCGCCCGTTACCCCCAAGAATATTTCAAGAATATTCCTGGTACTCATTTCTGCTAGAGGATGAGCCGACCACAGGGCCACAGTACGGCTGGAAGGATTAGGCCAATTGAAAAATAATCCAATGGCCTCATCGGGACTTGAACCAGCGACCTTCCGGCTTGTAGTATAGTGCCTCAACCAACTACGCTACTGCGTTCACAGTTTAGTACATGCTTTAAAAGACACATGGGATTTAGGAGAAAAGGACTTTCAGAGTGTGTTGAGGGCAGCTGGGGAGACTGAAATCAAGTAAGAAAATATCCTGGATTGGCTTGAGCTGGATGAAGAATACCCTGAATTTTTGCTTCTGACAGAGGAAGAAATTACTGCAGTGATATTTTATGTTCATCAACACTATTTGCATTACTAAATTTTCCATTTAATTGTTCTCTACGTTTTTTGGAGGATTTTGAGGCTGCCATTTGCTTCATTAATCAGGATGATCTTATCCCAATTAATCCGGTTTAGGGAGGGTTTACTGGACTGTAAACAAACCAAAAAACAATAAAGGTATGTACTTAACCGAGGCGCTAGATTATAAAATCCATCTCTCTGTGTTAAGGAAGGCTCAAACCTTGAACGGAGGACGCCATAACTCAGTTGGTGCAGAGCCTGGTCTACAGACTGGACGACCGAGCATTCGGGGTTTCATTTCTGGCAAATGCAGGTGTTATTCCTCTTCTCCACAACATTCAGGCCAGCTCTGGCACCCACCCAACTTTCTGTGGGATGGATACCGGAGGCTCATTCTCCAGGGTAAATTTACGGAAGTGTGAAACTGACCACTCACCCACATTTAATGATGAGGTGATTTTCTACGAGAGGGAATCAGTAAATGAGCCACAAATGGAAGTAAAACAGGCGTGATGGACGTAATATATTTTCTGTGTATATCACCAGGTAGCAGCACAGTCCAGCTTCATGACAGCCTAGGCAGCAGACGCGCATGCATATGTTCAGAGGCTGGTTTCAGTATTGTAACGACCGTGTTTGAGGAGTGTATACTACCGAAGAGCAGCGTTCTGTTGTGCTTTTTTGTGGGCAAGAGGGCTCAGTGCAAAGGATATTCATAAAAAATATTTCATGGTTACAGTGGGAAGTGCTTCTCCGCTTAAAGTGGTTTATACCTAGGTCGAGAAACTTTTTTGCTGATGACGAAGAGGCTGAAAAGGTGTGGAAGTGTCTGAGACAATAGTCAAAAGACTTCTATGCTGCGAGTTTCGACAAGTGTTATCAATGTTGGTGGAGGATATGTAGAGAAATAAAGGTTTTATTCTAGTTTCGAATATGATATACTGTATGTTCTACGTTTTATATCCATTTGTGACCTACGAGAATTCACTGACTAGTGGGTTACCTGAAGATGCTGTTAGTAGCAACACTATGTAGCGGCAGATGATAAGGATATTGGTGACTGATGAATTGTAAAGGATTTGGAAGGAAATGATCATGACTTAATCAATTCAGAAATTTGCCTGGAGGTACTGAGAAAAAACAATCAAATTTCAGTCACGGTATTCGGTGTTTGGTTTAGATTTGAATGAACCACTACTGGAATACGAATGTAAAATATTATCTCTACGCCAACCAGCTCTGTACTGATGCGCAGAATGGATGGAGCTGTACCTCCACGAATATATATTCAGAATGCTATGTTTAATTAAGCACGTAGAGANAATTTGAAAGTATTTAAAAGATGTGTTAATAAACACAATAGAAATGTATAGTTGTCACACAAGAAAACAAAATAGGCACGTAACATGAGACGAAAGATCGTCGACTATTATAAACAGAGCTACTTCAAAATAAGCGTGCAAAATGGGTACTGGTATGGAATATTTGGGACAGCAAACTATTGTACAATGACATTATTTAAATACACTAATGACATCATTATCATCTGCAAAGCGTACTGTCTCTTGTGTTTCCAGTGTTGCGCGGCAGAATGCAGACAAACAAAGGCAAGATCGTCGGCCTCAAAAGCCAATCCCCAAAGTCAACTCAGACAAATTATCACATCAGTGTGTCTTGGTGTCCCACTGACAAGAACTAATGAAAGTGGTACACCCTAACAGTGACTTCAAGTGTTCAATGAGTTACCTAACGAGTTCCTCTCACCTTGAACTCAACTTCCTCACTATGTGACCAACCGAGAGCCGAGTCACAGGCAAGTCCCCCAACTTAAACTTCGGGGATGTGATAATGTGCTCTCTGGCCAGGGCTATCACACAGCGAAAGGGGCGGTGATAAATGCATGTGGAGGAACGGTGGAATGATGATTAGCGGGGGAAAACCAAAGAGTCTTCGAGAAGAATCTGCTTCATCCAGCATGAATCTCACATATAATCGCTCGGGATTAAACCCGACGCTCCGCGGTTAGAAGCCACCACCTAACCCATGTGTACACCACGACCAGCTGTATCAATTAGGGTAAAAGGTAAAACTATTCCTGTAGCAGGATTACGAAGCCCATAGGGTTGCGAAACGTCGAGGACCCCACATTATTTAGAAAATCGACTCACAGATGGTGTTGATGTTGTGAGTCTTACGCCCCGACTGGCCGCCCTTTACTCCACAGGAAGATTCCTTATATTAATTTCTGTTAGAGGTTGAGTCGACCCCAGGGCCATAGTGCGGCTGGAAGGATTAGGTAAATTGAAAAATCCAATTACCTAATCGGGAATCGACTAACTAATTAACTAACTTCATGGAACTGAGCCCTTCTTTACGAGCCACTAGTTCTGCTGCTATTTAAGAACTTGCCAGCATTTTACGGAACCCAAATGTTTATTTCCCTGTTCACAAGAGCCCTCCATTGGCCCCAATACTGAGCCAGATCAATGCAGTCCATGTCACCCCCATCCTACTCTTCTAAGATCCAGCTTAATATTATCCACCTGCATGCGTCTTGATCTTCCTAGTGGTCTCTTTCCTTCTGGCTTTCTCCTGATTTCCTATATGCATTCCACTTCTGTTCCATTCGTGCTACATGCCCTACCCATCTCGTCCTCCCTGACTTGGTCATTCGGAGACATTGTCAGGACAGCGGGTATGTAAGGGCTGGGAAAGAGGCAGTCTTTACCGTTTGTGGAGAGACTGAGGAGAACTACGGAAGATGACCGGGATAGCCTGCAGTCCGGCCGCAGTTAGAACCAAGTACCATTTTATACTACACTAGCTTGTTCTGTACTCATTTTGTTTGTTGGCCATTTAACGACGCTGACAGCGTGGAAGAGGCCGTGGCCTACCTAGAGGCATTATCTGGGCAATTTGCCCGAAGAAATTGAAGAACGTCACTAGAAATCTCAGTCAGAATGGGCGGTGTTGGCGGAAATTCGAACTGTTTATCTCCCGAACACAAGCCGGAAGCAATACAGCGTGAACCAGCCTACTCGGCGTTTGTTATTATTTGTTGGGGGTTGGGTGAGACTGAGTCCACTTGATACGTCGGTGGCTAATTTGCCAATTGTACCAGTCCCTGATGATAGTTGATGAATGTGGAGCAGTCGGTGGAATGAGAATTTGTAGGGGAAACCAATGACCTGGAGGAAACCTGCCCAAGTGGCACTTTTTCTTTTCCTTGGCACTACAGCCCCAGTGGGCCTAGGCCTACCTCCATGAACTTTTCCGTTCACTTCGGTTTTTCTAGATCTTACACACTCGGTAGGACTCCTTGGGCGGGTGATCAGCTCGTCGCAAGGCCTCTACCTGTACACAAACACAGAAAAACGCACACACACACACAAACTAAACATCCATGCCCTGAGTGGGATTCGAACCCACGATCCCGGTTTCCAAGCGAGCGAAGACAGTACATGTCTTAGACCGCTCGGCTACCGTGACCGGCCAAATGCCACTTTACCCACCACAAAACCCACGTGGCCTGACCTGGGCTCGAACCCAGGCCACAGCACTGGGAAGTAGATGCACAATCTAGCCTGCTCAGTTAATCTGTTCTGTAGTAGTGGACAGCACCTGAAGGGTCACTACTGTCTGTGTGGAAACGTAAAAGATAAATTCGTGCTTGTGGTTAACTGAGCAGCACGAAATCGTACGGAGACGTGGTGGTATAGCTCCACGTACTCAAGATACCTACTCTTTTTTTAACTCGTTTAGTGGGGGGTGGAGTCCAACTGGGTCCACTTGGCACGGCCGCCACCGACTGGCCTATTGTAAACTGCCCCGGGTGATTATGATGGAGAATTTGGTGGAATGAAGATTAGCAGGGAAAACAGAAGTACTCGGAGAAAACCTGCCCCAACGCCACTTTGTCCGCCACAAATCCCACTTGACCAGACCTGAGATCGAACCCGGGCCGCCGCGGTGGGAAGCCAGCGACTAACCGCTTGAGCTATATAGCGGCCAAGACACCTACTTAGAACAAATTTACTTGTTACCCCATATTATCGAGAGTAGATTGTAAACATGCTATTAATTAAATACAAAATATGGCATATAGACTTGTTGCTAAGCAACAATAGTAAGACAACGGTCACTGATAGGCAATAATAATAAGACAACGGTCACTGCAGTTGGAAGCCAGTTAGCTCAGCTCGGCAACTGCAGTGAAATAGGCGAGAGCCAGCAAGGACTTCAAGCCGTGAACATGGAAGTTGAGGGATCTATGGCTTTGGAAGCCGTTACCAGACAACGGCTGGTGAAGACGCAGCAGACTGAGAAGACTCATTACGTGCTGTAGTGAACTGCAGAGTATGTAATCCAATTGCTAATCCAAACGATATGTATAGCCACTCATGCAAGTGACATTATAAACCCTCGCTGATCCGGTTACAGTTAGTCCGGATAGAAATATGAAGAATGAAATATTCTTTTCACAGTTGAGTAAAAGTAAAACTAAAGCTATCCCTGTAACAGGCCGTGGAGGCCCATAGGGTTGTGAGATGCTGAGGTTCCCACATTTTCTACACAATCGGCTCAAAGATGGCGGCAAAGTTGTCAGCCCTACGCGCCAGCCGCCCTTTAACCCAAGAATATTCCTGGTACTCATTTCTGCTAGAGGATGAGCCGACCACAGGGCCATAGTACGGCTGGAAGGATTAGGCCAATTGAAAAATAATCCAATGGCCTCATCGGGACTTGAACCAGCGACCTTCCGGCTTGTAGTATAGTGCCTCAACCAACTACGCTACTGCGTTCACAGTTTAGTACATGCTTTAAAAGACACATGGGATTTAGGAGAAAAGGACTTTCAGAGTGTGTTGAGGGCAGCTGGGGAGACTGAAATCAAGTAAGAAAATATCCTGGATTGGCTTGAGCTGGATGAAGAATACCCTGAATTTTTGCTTCTGACAGAGGAAGAAATTACTGCAGTGATATTTTATGTTCATCAACACTATTTGCATTACTAAATTTTCCATTTAATTGTTCTCTACGTTTTTTGGAGGATTTTGAGGCTGCCATTTGCTTCATTAATCAGGATGATCTTATCCCAATTAATCCGGTTTAGGGAGGGTTTACTGGACTGTAAACAAACCAAAAAACAATAAAGGTATGTACTTAACCGAGGCGCTAGATTATAAAATCCATCTCTCTGTGTTAAGGAAGGCTCAAACCTTGAACGGAGGACGCCATAACTCAGTTGGTGCAGAGCCTGGTCTACAGACTGGACGACCGAGCATTCGGGGTTTCATTTCTGGCAAATGCAGGTGTTATTCCTCTTCTCCACAACATTCAGGCCAGCTCTGGCACCCACCCAACTTTCTGTGGGATGGATACCGGAGGCTCATTCTCCAGGGTAAATTTACGGAAGTGTGAAACTGACCACTCACCCACATTTAATGATGAGGTGATTTTCTACGAGAGGGAATCAGTAAATGAGCCACAAATGGAAGTAAAACAGGCGTGATGGACGTAATATATTTTCTGTGTATATCACCAGGTAGCAGCACATTCCAGCTTCATGACAGCCTAGGCAGCAGACGCGCATGCATATGTTCAGAGGCTGGTTTCAGTATTGTAACGACCGTGTTTGAGGAGTGTATACTACCGAAGAGCAGCGTTCTGTTGTGCTTTTTTGTGGGCAAGAGGGCTCAGTGCAAAGGATATTCATAAAAAATATTTCATGGTTACAGTGGGAAGTGCTTCTCCGCTTAAAGTGGTTTATACCTAGGTCGAGAAACTTTTTTGCTGATGACGAAGAGGCTGAAAAGGTGTGGAAGTGTCTGAGACAATAGTCAAAAGACTTCTATGCTGCGAGTTTCGACAAGTGTTATCAATGTTGGTGGAGGATATGTAGAGAAATAAAGGTTTTATTCTAGTTTCGAATATGATATACTGTATGTTCTACGTTTTATATCCATTTGTGACCTACGAGAATTCACTGACTAGTGGGTTACCTGAAGATGCTGTTAGTAGCAACACTATGTAGCGGCAGATGATAAGGATATTGGTGACTGATGAATTGTAAAGGATTTGGAAGGAAATGATCATGACTTAATCAATTCAGAAATTTGCCTGGAGGTACTGAGAAAAAACAATCAAATTTCAGTCACGGTATTCGGTGTTTGGTTTAGATTTGAATGAACCACTACTGGAATACGAATGTAAAATATTATCTCTACGCCAACCAGCTCTGTACTGATGCGCAGAATGGATGGAGCTGTACCTCCACGAATATATATTCAGAATGCTATGTTTAATTAAGCACGTAGAGAGATTTTAAAACCTTCGAATGACTACGGCGATCTTGCGCCGTCGAAAGTGGAATGAGCTGTCGTGCCCGAGATGACTTCCGTAGATCTTAACGCTTAACCTATTTCAAGGTTGGACTTGTCTTTAAACAAAAGGTGCAATTGTTGAACAATCGCCGTATTAGTGAGCACACGACACTTTCACACTTGTCTGCCATCGAGGGTAGGACCGAGACCGGTGGGAAAGTTGCCGATGTTGGCCTCAGATGCACTAACACATATTTACTGTGGGAACGTGCAACTTTCATTGTCATGCGTCATGGTTACTGTTAAACGTAAATATTGTCATGGGTAGGGGTGACTATAGACGGGTTTTGGAATGTATATTGGATGTATTGACCACTTATACACACGACTCGTAAGTACAAGTAATTACGTCATCGTTAATCTCGTAAGTAAAGTAAAAAACTAAAGCTATCCCTGTACCAGGCCGTGAAGGCCCATAGGGTTGTGAGACGTTGAGGGTCCCACGTTATCTAGACAATCGGCTCAAAGATGGCGGTAAGGTTGTCAGTCTTACGCGCCGGCCGCGCTTTACTCCTCAGGAAAATTATTTTTTAATTAATTCCTGGTACTCATTTCTGTTAGAGGCTGAGTAAATCCCAGGGCCTACTGCGGCTGGAAGGATTAGGTCAACTGAAAAAAAAATCCAGTTACCTCATCGGGACTTGAACCCGCGACCTTCCGGCTTGTAGCATAGCCCCTCAACCAACTACGCTACCGCGTACCCAAAGCCGGCCGGAGCGCTGTGGAAGGAAGGTCTCTGGAAAGCCTCTCATCGAACCGCTGTAGTCCAGTGCATGGCTTAGTCATGTATTGACTGGCATGCTTTGGATAATATGTGTATCCTACTATCGAAACTTAGCCATGTTTAACAATGTTTTCCATATTTACCCCTTCCATTGATTCACCCTTAATCTCTTGCCCTTGAGGAGCACTTAGGAGTCAGAATCCCCATGAATATGCAGCATAGAAATTTGCTAAATCTTCTGGACGGACTTAACAGAATAAAAATAATAATAATGTCACGTGGTGTAATAAGAGACGGGGTTTGGATGGGTTACTGGATTTATTGGACACTTACAGAACTTATTTTGAATTGTTTCATTTTGGTCCGTTACACTATCAATCACAAAGTTATGTACACAAAACATGTAAGGCAGAAATAATAATAAAAAGTGACCTACAAATTGTTACACTTGACGGACTCTCTATTAACTTTGTTACAGAACTTAATTACAAATAACCACGGCGCTATCATTGAGTTACACACCCCAAAGAACATTTAACTGCAGCACACAAAATATTTGTCCCAGTCTTTATTAGTCGTTGCTTGTTAGCGGCTAGTAGCTTCTCAGTTCTCATAACTGCAGCTCAAGTCTCAAGTCAAAGTTATGTTACGACCGACGGTCAGTCGGCCAGTCTGATTTGGAATAAAGCACACACCTGTGGCTTACGACCAGATTTTTATTACTGTCAGACAGTTGCGGGGTTTGTTGATATGAGGGGCCCTCTCTGACGAGAGGGCGTGTCTGTCGTTTACAATTGTTGCTGGTTCTCGCCAGCGCAGTCATTCTCGGGTCAGAGTCCCGTGGGACTCATGACCATATTTTACTGTCCCAGATTCGAGACTCCCTCAACCTGGAGGGCCAGTTCCAGTTCCACCGGGTTCCATCTTCATCGCCTATTACGACTCCCAGGGCTACGTTGGAGGTATTCAAACCCGTCTCCAAGAGGGGGCAACAACAACAACAAACATCAACTGAACTACTAGTCCTTGTCATAAAGCCCCGACAGAGACCGCACAGAAAACGTCTTTTCCATGATGGCGTGTTTTCTCATTGCGGGGGAAAAGTGTCCACAGAACTGTTCCCTAACAACGGCTGTTGTGTTTCCGCCTGTGTACACAGCTGTTACCTGGCAATGGGTCTATATGTCACAATAATAATAATAATAATAATAATAATAATAATAATAATAATAATAATAATATAATAATAATAATAATCTGGCATAACGATTCTCTATTGCTGCCACCAACTATTTTGACCCAGAAGTAATTTGTTGTTGTTTTTTAAAACCGGTTCTCAGCGTTTGGACGAATTTTCTTCGTACCTTCTGCAATAACCTGACTAATTTTTTTCGGGTAAAGAAGATCTGTGCCGGTCTCGGTAGCCGAGCGGTCTAAGGCATGTACTGTCTTCGCTCGCTTGGAAACCGGGATCGTGGGTTCGAATCCCACTCAGGGCATGGATGTTTAGTTTGTGTGTGTGTGCGTTTTTCTGTGTTTGTGTATAGGTAGAGGCCTTGCGACGAGCTGATCACCCGCCCAAGGAGTCCTACCGAACGTGTAAGATGTAGAAAAACCGAAGTGAACGGAGAAGTTCTTGGAGGTAGGCCTAGGTCCACTGGGGTTGTAGTGCTAAGGGGAAAAAAAAGGTATGTGTCTACAGGACATGCTTCAAAACCTGAACTAGACCACGGGAAATATTGTTTGTTAACCCGTTGTGCACCTCCCTCTGACCAAGGACAACAAAAATAGCGTAAGAAAAACGCCGCCGTTTATTTCTGCCATCTTCAGGTTCCTCTCCTAAGAATTGAAATTAATTTTGCAATTAATTTCCACAGAAATGAAAAAAAGCAAACAACGAGTCATTACGACAGATACTGCGTTGTTTGGATGGACTGGACGAGACGTCCGTAAAGAATTCCCATGTCTGGCTACAGTTTGCACAGGCAGCTCTTCCATTCATCAGCTCTTATCGCGTTGCGGCAGTACAAATTCCAATCCCGTTGAATATGCAAGCCATAAATTTGAAAGGTTATGGAAGAACGGCTTCATAAAATAACAGTAACTTAAGGAAAGTAAAGCTATCTCTGTAACAGGCCGTGGAGGTCCATAGGATTGCAAACGTCGAGGTTCCCACATTTTATAGACAATCAGCTCATAGATGGCAGTGAAGTTGTCAGCCCCATGCACAGGCCTTCCTTTACCCCCAGCAAGATTCCTGCTACTCATTTCTACTAGAGGCTGAGCCAACCCCAGGGCCATAGTGCGGCTGGAAGGATTACGTCAAATGATAATTTCAATTACCTCTTCGGGGAAAGAAACCGCGACCTTCCGTCTTGTAGCATAGTGCCTCAACCAACTACGCTACCGCGTGCCAATAGCAATAATAACATAGAAGGATAAATTCTGGCTGAAGTCGTGAGTGAAATTTCGACTGAAACACTGCCATTTCATAGTGACAACGTCTTATTCAACCGTACCTAATTGAGATTAGCATCGCGTTTGCTTTCCATGGAAACTACATAACGAAAAACCGACAAACAGTTAGCTGCTAATCTCTAGAGATTAGAACATTTGTAGGAAAGTAGTTCTTTCCAGAATTGCTTGCAGACTTGTTGCTCTGAGTGACGGTCATCCTCCGTCACCCAACAACAGGATCACAGACCTGAACGGGTACTCTGTTTGTTCTGTGCGCCTCTCCCTCAAGGGAGAGAGGCTGGCCCACTTCAGAGCCACTTTCATCTTGATTTCTCTCGGCCCGCGGCAGTTCAGAGGAAAGCAGGCGTGACCTTCAATCCAGTGTGCCCAATAGCCAATTCTTTCCAAGAGGATTAAACCGGCCATTTGGGTGCAGATAATACTACAAATCAACTTAATAAAATCAACCGATACATCTATATGTATCTTACGATATTTGCTGGAATGTTCAATGTTTTTCGAAAACCCTGCCATCTTTACGATTTATTAGGTATAAACACTATTAAAATGTTACACTCCATGGCCATGGTATCAAACTGAATAACATCTTTTTGTAGGTTTCTTAAGCCTTGTTATTGAGTGTAAACTTGGAAAAAGTCAATACAGTAAACCCTCGCTAATCCCCTTACAGTTAATCCGTATGGCATGTAGACCCTTTGTTAGGTAACGACGGCGAAATAAACAGCTATACATCAGCCGTTGCTATACAATGGCTCTGTAAACAACTGTCATTGCTAGGTAATGGTCTCAACACACGCACGCAAGAATATAATTTTTAGAAGCAGTGTTTTCTGTGCGGTCCGTGTAGAAGCTACATAACGAGAAACAGCTGCGATTACGAACAGTTTGACCAAGCTTATTGGGTCCTTTCTTTCTCAGTATAAATTCAGGGTTTCGGTTGAAGACGAACTGTCAACCCCAAGGAAAATGCAAGCAGGAGTGCCACAAGGTTCAGTCTTTTCCCCTACTCTTTTCAATTTATACATAAATGATGCCCCCCAAACACATGGTGTTCATCTGGCCCTCTTTGCGGACGACACCTGTCTGCATGTGATAGATCGCAAGGAGGGTTTTATTGTTAGAAAATTCTAGCGCGGTCTCAGGTCAATGGAGACCTGGTGTGAGCGCTGAAATATTAAAATTAATGAAGCTAAGAGTCAGGGGCTCTACTTCTCCCGTAGTCGTCGAACGCCTGAGTCTTGTCTCACTCTAAATGGACGAAATATTCCATTTGTAAATAGTGCAAACTATCTAGGTGTAATCTCGATAGGAGAGTCACATGGAGATTGCACATAGAAATGATCGAAGCCAAAGCGTTCAGAACATTCATTAGAGCATATTCCCTATTCAAAACTGAGCGATTGAGCGTTAACATTAAAATGACCCTCCACAAAGCTCTTATTAGATCCGTAATGACTTATGCTAGTCCCGCCTGGGAGTTTGCGGCAGACACTCATCTAGTGAAATTGCAGCGCCTGCAAAACAAGGTTCTCCGCACGATTGGCAATTTTCCAAGGCGCACACCGGTCCGCGATTTGCACATGGCATTCAAAATCCCGTACGTATATGATTACATAACAAAATTATGCAGGCAACAAGCAGAAGTCATACAAAATCATGATAATGAGAATGTTCGCAACATCGGACAAGGCGAAGCCCGACACAGAAAGTATAAGAGGCTTAAACTTGGCGGCGGTCAGGCGTACGACCGTTCAAGTGACTAGACTGCCGTGGTAGCGAATACTACTAGAAATAGGGCATAATCTGCTGTACTGAGCCTAGACTGACAGAGGCCTTGTATATATTGTATAAAGAAATAGGAATTAAGATTAAATTTGTAAATATATGTAAATACTGACAATGGACTTACTAATGCAGACTATGACTGACAAATAACAGACCCAACCTCTCATCAGAGAGGGCGCCCCAAATGAACAGGACAGTAACTTTCATATAAGGAAAAATAAATCTGGTCATGAGCTCCAATCGGGGCTCGACACCAAGACAGACAGACTGACTGACCGTCAGTCGCAATGTGACTTGAACTTGGATTACGAGAGAGTTTTGATAACGAAAATGTTCGCAATATTGGCCAAGGAGAAGCCCGACATAGAAAGTACGTATAAGAGGCTTAAACTTTCAAGCATACAACCGTTCAAGTGACTAGATTGCCGTTTTAGCAGAAGCTACTAGAAATATGGCATAATCTGCTATACTGAGCATGGACTGACAGAGGCCCTGTATATATTTTATAAAAAGAAAAGAACTCCGTGGCTTGAGTCCGCAAGCGAACTATACCGACTGAGCGACCGCCGCTTGTTGGCGATGTTAGTGCCAACTTTAGCGGATAGAGGGTGTTGCGTGTTTAGCGCAACTAATCCCCACGGCCATTAATCTCGGATTTCTAGACCGGGTAAATATTTTATATACATTTATTAACATATTTAACATGTAAAATGTAAATATCCTTTTATTATGACAAATGACTTACTACTGCAGACAATGACTCTGACAAAAGACAGACCTGTCCTCTCGCCAGAGAGGGCGCCCCACAGAAACAAGACCGAAGCTGTCAAACAGTAATAAATATCTGGTCATAAGCCTTAGACTGGGCTCGACTGACAGACTGATTGATTGACTGACTGACTGACCGTCAGTCGCAATATGACTTTGACTTTGACTTACTAGAGAATCTTGATACGGTAATGTGAAGACTAGGAGTTTGGTGCGAGACGGGCACAAGCCTGGGAGCCAGTCAGTGTAGTGAAGTGAGTTGATTGGCAAGTGACTGAGTGATTTAGAGAACTTCTGCAGTACAGAAACTGGTATCTGAGGTCGGGGACAGTTCGAGAACCCAGAGGAAGGGGAACGTCCGCCGTTGGAGCCGTTACTAGACAACGACTGCCGAAGACTAATGAACTATAAAGTGTCTGAATCAGTGAAACGGTTATAATTACTTGCAGTCGCGGCTTTGTAAGTGTTCAATAAATACAATTACCAATCTATATTCACCCCATACACGTGACAGTATATTCAAATAGGCCACTACCGCTTCCTTCAACACTGTCTTGGATTCATCGTATATTACACTCCGTGGCCTGTAGTCCGCAAGCGAACTATACCGACCGAGCGAGCGACAGCCACTTTGTCGGCCAAGTTAATGCCAACTTTCGCGAACAGAGGATGTCACGTGGTCAGCTCAACGGATCCCCACGGCCGTTAATCTCGGGTTTCCAGATTTGAGCCGCTATTACATTATCCTTACGAGGCTAAGTGGACCTCGTTCCAGACCCACTGCTTCTCAGAAAATCTGGTATCGCCGGGAAAAGAACCCGGGACAGCGTCGTTAAATAAAATACAATAATGCACGGCGGATCACGAGACGAGCTCAGGCACGCATATGCAGCAGCAATTAGAGACGCCTTGTGCAAAGCAGGAGAGGCTCTGTATTGCTGACAGCCGGCAATTATCCCGCAGCGAGGACCTGCTCTGATTCGCACGGACGCGTTTCCATTGCTTTGTGGAACATGTGATGAGCGGGCCCCCACAGCCTCACGTACGGGCCCAAGCCGCGTTCTTGCAACATCTGACTTCATGGCGACTCTGTCAGTTGCTGGACTATACGCAGTCTGATGAATGAATACAAAGGATGTGGAAGGAAGCAATCCTGGCCCTGAGTTTGCCCAGAGGGACTCAGGAAGGTATGAAGAATTCTCAAGCAAAATATCCGTTGTCCTGGCCAAGGTTCGAACAGAGCAAATCCTAAATACGTGTCAAAAGTGATACCGATATGCATACACACTGTCCTTATTTTGAAAAGAAAGTAAAAGTTAGCTTATAAAATCGCCATGCTGTCTCTGTGTCTGCGTATCTTCTCACCCTATGAAATTTTGAATGCTTGAACCAATATTTATGAAACTTGGTATGTATATCATGCCACCTGAGCCCATCTCAACAGCGTACTTAGTAAATTCCTCCCATGGGCCGCGCCATAGCTCAAGCGGTTAGTCGCTGGCTTCCCACCGCGGCGGCCCGAGTTCGATCCCGAGTCTAGTCAAGTGGGATTTGTGGTGGACAATGGCGCTGGGGTAGGTTTTCTCCGAGTACTTCGGTTTCCCCTGCCAATCTTCATTCCACCAATTGCTCCACAATCACCCTCACCTATCATCTGGGGCTGGTACAATAGGCCAGAAGTGCCCGCAGTACAAGGGACTTAGTCCCACTCCACTAGCAATAAAAAAATCCCTCCTATCAGTCTGCGTGTCTATATGTTTATCCCCTTATCGTTGCTACGCACCAGCTGGGTAAAAATGTTACTGCGGAAAATAATATATATACACAACAATAGAAGAATTGTTGGAGGCGTCGTTTTCTATGCGAGCAATGTCGTATCAAAGGAAGGTAGGCGATTAGTTCTTCCTAGCACTTCTTTTACTCTGATCAAATGACCCCTAGTTAATGTTTAATAACACAGCCCATGTCCTGCCCCAGCCACTCTAGCGGGACATCAATCAGTATGCCCAATTTTTAATTGTACTAGGGAGAATCCAGGTCCGCACCTCGGCTAGGACTTTCGTGCTTTTCCTCAGGCCCTACGGGCAAAACATTTAGATACATCTTAATCACACACACGACCGCTTCCTTACACATTTTTACAATCCATTATACATTAATCGTTCTACCACTCCACTGTAAAGAGCCAGGATAGCTCAGTCGGTATAGCGGCTGGCTGCGCGACCGAGGGGTCGGAGTTCGAGACCATGGAAGGTTAAGAATGTTCAGTTCTTCACGTAGTCCAGACCGGGTCTGGGCCCTGCCCCACCAAAATGTATATATATATATATATATATACACTTTTGTTGTGTGTCGACGTGTCCCTTTTGTTTTGTGTTGCCAGATTTTCACGTGGCATGCGCCAGTGTATGTTCTTGTTTAAAGTGGGATTCTTCCTACGGTCTGAAATATTGTGAAGCACTGCTAGGCAACGGTTAATTAAATATGTCAACGAGAACGGAAATCCGTTGTGGACAACGGGTTTGTTTATGACGGTATTACAGGCCTATCAGGCACACCGCAGACATCAACAGCAGTAATGGAACCCTGGAAGGCGGAAATATGGCCGTGCATTCGTCAATATTTGAAACCCGTGTGGAGGAGGGGTCGAATACCTCCACCGTGACCCTGCGAGTCGTAGGAGGCGACGGAAAGGTAAGTCTCAAATCTGAGACAGTAAAATATGGTCGCGAGTACCAAGGGACTCGGATCCAAGAAAGACTGCGCTGGCCAGGGCCAGCAGCATTTACAAAAGACAGACCAATCCTCTCGTCAGAGAGGGCGCCCCACAAAAACAAGACCGTGACTGTCAAACAGTAATAAATATTTGGTAATGAGCCCCAGATGGGGCTCGACGTCAAGACTTACTGACTGACCGTCAGTCACAATGTGAGTTTGACTTTGACAGTATTTGACTATTCAATAGTTGAAGTGTTACCAAGCAACGAATAAGCAAGTGGACGCTGAAAACTTTATTTTATGTGTTACAGTTATAGTAATGCTCGGACTGTAGTTATGACTTGTGAATGCCCAGTAAATCCCGTCACCAAACCTGTAACCCCTTATACGTGACAATATGAACGTGTTATTGGCGCTTGTGTTATAAGTCTGTATGTTTGGGTAGGAGTATATGTCGGCTTTCCTCACGCTATGTTGTTATTATGAGTATATGTTGACCTATTGGTGTGTGATGGGTTGTTTTCGTGTTAGCATAGGGATGTGTAATGAGTTGTGCACTGGAATTTGGATGGTTATTTAGTATTTCCTTACCTTATGTGGAGAGTGTGTTGTCTGCACGAAGAACTGTGTGGGACTGGAGCTATTGATGTTTATGACGTTTATGACCGTTTATGACTGCAGTGATGTGTATAGTGCTTCTCTCTGCTGGCTTGGCGTAGAATTAGGTGTGTTAATGTTTTGTATAGCGATTAGGTAAGGATGGTGTCGAATATAGGATGTATAAATATATGTGTGTGTGCGCGCGCTCTATAAACCTTTAATACACGTACATAACTCAATTTTAATTCGAATTATATAATATTTTCNATGTATTTTATAACATCAGGGCATTGGCTTACCTGCACAACGCACTCGCAATACGCAAGCACTGACCAGTATGGGAACTGTAAAACGTCTGTGTACCTGACGAGGGCCGCAATAGCCCGGAAGATGTAGGACACGCAAGTGCATGGTATTTATACCAGAATTGTGTCGACTGAATAACAATAAATAATATCTTACATGCAATATGACGCTGCAGTATAATATTTCGAATAGTTCAGTCCTTCGCCGACCATAATATTTAGTCTACTTTCCTTCTGAAGGAAAGGGAGTAGGCATAAGGGATCTCCATGCTGTCTGTGTGTAATTATGTGTCCGTGTGTCCCGCTTGCAACTACTGAATCAGTTGACCGATTTCCATAAATCATCGCATTAACTTTATGATACTAGAGGCCTCCCGAATGCCTTATTTTTTAATTTCTTACACTCAGTAATATCTCGCGAACTTCTGAGATGGAAGCGACATTTAGTAAGGGGCCCTAAATATATGTATTGCAATAGATCTTATTAAAACAATATGTAACCTTTGATGAAGTATTTTTTGTAACTATTAAAATAGTAAGATGGCCGGAGTGCGGAAATGTCCTACAGCTGTCTGTTCGATGATATAAACTAACGAGTCACTGGAGATGCACGTGAAAAATTTGTTTCAGAGATGGATCATAAACATACTTACAAGTTCTGTATGAAATATTGCTATGAAAGTCAAAAGTTACAAATATGGCGTCGTTGCGAATCTCTAAGTCATATTCGATGGAATTAATGTAGAGAGAATTCTGTATGTAAGCAGTAAGCTCTTTCCAAACACAAAATAAAATAATAACGACATTAATAATAGCAATGATAACAATTCATTTCTTTATCCTTACGTGCTAACTCAACAGCTACAAGAGCCAATTACAGACTCAGCACAATCAAACAATTGAAGAGCACACATGTAGGACAAATACTTCCATATAAGAAGACATTCTAGTTCATAGTGCAAACAGGACAAGCGTAACTTGACAACACTGAATGTAACAAAAGAACTGCAACTACCTACTAACCGAATTAGCCACAAGATTAGTGTTGAAGAAATGATTTTCAGACTTACTGACGTTGTTACAGATTTGATTTGTGGTTAAGGCCCAGCAAACAGAAGGACATCTGTTGCGTGAAAACCAAATAGAAAAAGTACTAAATTCTCTGATGTTTCTGACTGGAACCCTGATACGATAAACCTCCAAAAGCAAGGGGCAGAGAGGAAAACCGTTATAAATGTTCCTTTTAAACAACTGCATCTCTCGAACGAAGCAAGGCATTTTAAGTTGTACAGAACAGGATGTGAGGTTCTCGCAAAAATGGTTATGAAGAGTGTTACCTTCTTGATATAACACCGTATAGTGCGTTGAAAGCCAACGGGCGTTTCAGAGAAACATGTCACCTCCATCTTTAGGGTTGAAGAATATGCCGACAAGAAATCAGCGTGAAAGCAGGTGTGGCGATATATTCCTCCGAAACGTCGGTTCACTTTCAACGGACTACACGGAAGATGTTACTCTTCATAATTATAACTGCATACGTACTAATAATATCTAAAAGAAAAAGGTAAAGCCAGCCCTGTAACAGGCCTTGGAAGGCAATAGAGTTGTGAGATGTCCGGGCTCTCACATCTTCACGATAATCGGCTTACAAATGGCGGTGAGGTTCTCAGCTTTATGCTACGGCCGCCCTTTATCCCTAGGAAGATTCCTGCTACTCATTTCTGTTAGAGGATGAGTCGACCCAGGGCCATAGTGCGGCTGGAAGGAGTAGATCAAACGAAAAATCAAATTACCTCAACGGGAATCGAACCCGCGACATTCCGGCTTGCAGCATAGTGCCTCAAACAACTGTGCAACAGTAAAGTTATGTTCGGAAGTACTTACGTATCCATTGTTACCCTCTGCTCCCGGCCTAAATACCGAAAAAGCATCGTTACGTAAAGCAACAAAATGGCGTAAGAAGACAACTCAGACTGATGGTGCGGGAGAGCGCGATGCGGGGGGAGTGGGAGGCTGTAACGGGAACATGGAGGGAACTGCGAATGGAGGACTCAGTAATCTGTACTCAGAGGGAGGTAACAGTGATCAAGTAAGGGAGGATGAGGTAAGGCAGACATATGCATAGGATGGCAATATTATATTGGTCTCAGAGAAACAGGAGGAGAGTGTGGACTGGATTCATCTGGCTCAGGATATTGACCAGTGGCTCTTCTGAACACTCTAATGGACTTCCAACTTTCGTTGAAGTAGTTGAAGTTCCTTGACTAGTAAAAAAGTAAAAAGTAAAGCCATCCCTGTAACAGGCCGTGAAGGCCCATAGGGTTGTGAGACGTTGAGGGTCCCACATTATCTAGACCAGTGTTCCGCAACCGGTGTGCCGTCACAAGGTGAAAGGTGTGACGCGAACTTTTACCTATTGTAAGAAATTAATTGTCGAATTTAATTACTTTTATTTTATCCCAGTTACCGTGTTTCATATACTTGTATTTTATTCTCAGCCACTGCACTGATTAAATAAGATGATGCTTGTTTATTCTTTATTGCATGCCGTGATATTTTATGTACAGCAATGTTGTATTCTAAGAAATTAAACGTAAATTATTTACTCACAGCTGTTGTTATATCGTAGTTTTCATTATTGATTTTTTTTCTCCCATCTACGCGGCTTCTTGATAAACTTCCCGCATGTTCTGTGTACGTGCTTTTCCCTAAAACTGCAGGGATTAGTAAGGGTTTCCCTGTCTTTTATAACGCTATTTTGGTTATCATGAGGAAAAGTGTTAACGCAAATATTTGAACTTAATGAGGAGGTACGTGCATTTTTGGCTGTTGAGGGGCAGGAGTACGCGGATTTATTTGCAGATGATGAATGGGTATGTAAGTTGGCATATCTTTCCGACATTTTCATCCACTTGAATGAGCTGAACAGAAAGATGCAAGGTAGGAACGAAAATAAACTAACTAATATGGATAAGGGACAAGGATTTATAAATAAGCTGAATTTGTGGATACAGAGAATTACAGATGGGTCGTTTGAGATGTTCCCGTCTGTATGGTCACTTGCTGACGCCAATAAAGTGGTGATGGACACAATTAAAGATCATTTAGAAATGCTGCAGCAGAAATTCAATAAGTATTTTGGAGAGAGTGTACAAGATTTCGACTGGGTTCGTGATCCATTCGTTGCGAATTCAGAACATCTTCCGATTAATATACAAGAGGAACTCGCAGATTTAAAAGCAGACAGAACATTGAAACTAAAACTTCTCGATGTGCCTTTGGATACGTTTTGGTTGGCAATAAGGAGTGGATACCCGGCTATCTCCGAGATGGCAGTTAATGTGTTATTGCCATTTTCAACTACATATTTGTGTGAACTGGGCTTCTCGACGTTAACTGAAATTAAGACATCAAAGAGGGAGCGGCTCAAATCCATCGATGAAGAAATGAGACTTGCGTTGTCAACGATTCCACCACGGATCAGTCGCCTGTGTGCAGCTACGCAGGCGCAAGTATCACATTTAAGGTATGAGTAGAATTACTGTATTTACTTTAATAGTAACAAAGTGTATTTTCTACACTCTACAGTGAATTAAAGTTCATTAATTGTTAATAAAAGCATGAGTCCATTTCTGTTTAATGATAATAAAATAATAATATTATAGTAATAAGTTGATCACCTTACGTATTTATATTAATTGTCTGATATCAAGCGCTTTTGAGGGGAATAACATTTTGGTGTGCCGTGTTGAGTCATGGATACTCCATGGTGTGCCGCGAGTAGAAAAGGGTTGCGGAACACTGATCTAAACAACCGGCTCAAAGATGGCGGTAAGGTTCCTTGACTAGAAGAGCAACGATTATTTCCCGAAGAAGGAGCCAGCTCCTTGGATTTGGCTACGACACAACAATGGATGTAAGATATCGTTAGTTCAGTCGGTATGGCGACGGGCTAGAGGCTCGGCGAATCTCAAAAGTAAAAAAGGTAGAAAAGGCACTGACATAATTTTAAAGAAAGAATGACTGTCAGTACTCGTAACAAAAGGCGACTCACACACAGGCAACATAAGGTACTGCCTGCCGAGACATCTCTGATGCCAGGCCATGCATTTCTATAGGCAACCGTACGGGGGGAAAAATCTCCTTTGTTAAACCGATTCCACATTTGATCTGTAAATAATGTTGAAGTGTCTTTTCTTCTTGAGCTATAACGTCATGTAGTTCGCTGAAATTCATGTTAATTTCGCCAAGGCTTGGAGCGTAAGCCAATACGTACAGGGGTCTGCATAATGTGTCTTGCTTGGCTTCTTGTTCGACCCTGAACATAAAGGTGACATTTTCATCCAAAATGTGTGCCGATTTTCAACGGACTACAACCACTGTTGTGAGAATCTCAAATTCAACATGCAATGTTGTAACATCCAATGAGCATATCTGCAGCCTCCCGATTGGGGGCAGTTTTGAACACCTCCACCGTAGCCCTGCGAGTCGTAGGAGGTGACGAAAAGGGAACCCAGTGCCTGGGGGTATAACTGAGCCACCCACTTCCTGGGGGACATAAATATGGGGACCTGGCTCTCCAGGTAGGGGGAGTCTCGAATCTGAGACTGTAAAATATGGTCATTAAATCCCGTGGGACTCGAACTTGAGGATGACTTCGCTGGCGAGGCCCAGCAGCAATTGTAATAGACAGACCCATCCTCTCGTTATAGGGGATGTTACGTAAGGGTCACAATCGCAAGTGTTCATCTGGAAAATAAAATTAGTGAGTTTCAAGGAGCTTGCCGCCAAGAGGAACTGATTGGCGGTACGTAAGGGTCACAACCGCAAGTGTTCATCTGGAACATAAAATTACTGGTCGTGAGTCTCAAGGAGCTTGCCGCCAAGACGAATTCATTGGCGGTAAACCGCCAGTCGCAAAGCAACTCTGACTCTGCCCCATCCGCAGCGGAAACAGCTCCTCTTGTTGAACGGTCCGCAGGAGATACTTCTCTTAAAGAGGCGAGTGGAAATATTTGTTGCATAATTCGTCAAAAGAAAATTCTTTTTTATCACAGATTTTTTCTGAGAAGTAGTGGGTCTGGAACGGGGTCCACTCAGCCTCGTGAGGATAACTGAGGAGCTATTTCAAGGAAATAGCGGCTCCTGTCTAGAAAAACGAAATTAACGGCCGTGGGGATTCGTTGCGCTGACCACGCGACACCCTCTATCCGCAAAAGTTGGCACTAACTTCGCCGACAAGCGGCGGTCGCTCGGTCGGTATAGTTCGCTTGCAGACTAAAATTACGGAGTTATGTTATACACATAAAGGGTCTTGTAAACGTGAGAGTTGTCCCTGTCGTTATGGGATTTCGCCTTGTAGTAACAGCGGATTGTTGAGCATTAGCACGTTTTACGAACTTAAGTGAATTATGTGGTGGGCCAAGAACGAGCGAGCAGTCTTTTATTTCATCGTATCTCTATATTGTGTAAGTACTAATAATATTTTCATGTGGATGTATGACGTGTAGTAAGCTGTATAAGGAGGCGGTTTACAGTTGAATATTTCTGAGTGTTATTTGTGAGAGATGGGTTTAAACGTCGGCTTTCGACATATCGTTCGATAACATGTAGGACTAGAAAGGAGTACGAGAGAAAGCAGGGGAAATTTAGAGTACGAAAGCTTATATAACAAACGACGGGACTTCCCGTTGAATTTTCAACGGGTGTTGTTACACTAGTCAACTATAAAATAGCTCAATAGAAATTAAAATCAACGTGAACGTGTAACAGTTTTGGTAAACTAACTTGTATAGAAAGAAATGTAAACGGATTTAACCGCTAGAGTGACAAGTCAGCGGCTTTTACTCTGTGTACACATTTCCTTAACTGGGATATGCAACACTCAGTATTACCGTTAACAATAACATCGGCCTACCGTACTACGTCAGAAGCCACTTCCCACATTTGGACGAAATTTGGTACGGGAGGTATGTTCAGAGAAATTATGTGAATTTCATGTTTCTTCCCTTGCGATAGTTAAATAATATCAGATATGGGGGGAGGAGGAGATTTAGAGCGGGAGAGGGTTAATAGTTCACATCTTCGGGCCAAACATATTTGACGTAACATAAGAAAAAACTGGTTGTGTAGGTTGCTGGCTGGGTGTTGGCATTTCTGTGGTCAAGGTTTGGACTACAGACCCTGAGGCAGATGATATTGCCAGAGGTTTCCAATGGCTATCTTAACTTCCTCGAAGAAAATGCTCGGATAGTCCGTCTAAGTAGGCCACGACGGTTTTCTTCTGAATTGTTCTCAACCAGGTCCAAAGAACGCAACATAACCTATGCAGCTAACAAAGCGGAACGCGAACGGCCTCAGTATTTGGGGTTCGAGGTTCTCACTTCGATGCCTACAGTAGTCTGAGATGTGACGCCGCGGAATCTTTTAGAGATCTGCATACATAATGTCTCAGAAGAATACTCTACCTAGAATAAATCCAAGATCCACTTCTATCCTGAAGATGGAAGAAAGGTGTTTCTCTATGACGTTTGGAACTTTCTACTAGCTTACATAGCGTCACATCCCACAAGGCAGTACACTTCACTCAAATCAACGAGATTATGATGGACAGGACATGTAGCTGGTGTGTGTGTGTGTGTGTGTGTGTGTGGGAAAGATGTTTACAGAATGTAGAACTTCACGTTCTGACTGCCGTGGTTACAAACAGAATACGAAGTTCTTGTAGTAGTTGCAAAAAGAAATGCGGTGGAAGGCGACATCTTTTACAAGACTAAGAAAGTAATAGTAGGTTATTATACTCGTATTTATGTTCCATTTTAAGACGCTGTCAATATTTCAGACTAGATTTCGTTGAATTGTAGGATGAGTAATGGCCGAGCCATAGCTCAAGCGGTTAGTCGCTGGCTTTCCACCGCGGCGGCCCGGGTTCGATCCCGGGGTCTGGTCAAGTGGGATTTGTGTTGGACAAAGTGGCGCTGGGGCAGGTTTTCTCCGGGTACTTCGGTTTTCCCTGCCAATCTTCATTCCACCAGTTGCTCCACAATCACCCTCACCTATCATCTGGGGCTGGTACAATAGGCCAGAAGTGGCCGCAGTACAAGGGACTTAGTCCCACCCCACTAGCAATAATGTAATTAATGTAATGGCGTAATAAAGTTGTCATGGGCGCCATGAAGATGATTTCAGGAGGGTGATGTAACCAGAACAATTTCTTACAGGCTCACATTCAAGCATTTTAAGAATACTTTTAGGGATCGTCCTAAATATTCATAGCAGAAGTACAAAATCATTTTAAAGATTAGTTCAATTTTTGGTATATTTCTTTCTTTTTTCAATGTTAACTTTTTACGAAAATCCAGGGGGAGGGGGAGGACAAATGCCTAGCTACCACCCCCACCCCCCGTTTCTACCGTGATTCAAACCGAGCACTCAGAAATAAAAGTATAGAATTTTACTGCTGAGCCATCTTGCTAGGTGGAATAATATTAAAATGAATTATAGCGAAATGTGAGCTCACGAGCTAGCTCAGTTGCTGAGATGGAAGTATTTTCTTTTTACGGTGATGAACCTTCGGACTATTACCGTGTTCTGTCTCTTCGTCATAATGATCTTTGTCATCAGCTACAGATACAAGTGCTGAGCTGACTTCGTGACTTTCGACATTAAATCGTTAAAACAACAGCGTATGATTTCCAGGAATTCCGCACGAGGGGTTCCCCCCACGGGTCAGGGTCCCTATTCAAGTTTGTGACGCACCCTGAAAAGATGTTTTATACCAAATGAGTACACTGCAAATTGTAATCGGCCGCTTTCGAGAATTCTCAAGAAGCTGGATGCAAGCATACAAAAGCTTACGTGCATCATTATGTCCGTGGCCTTGATGTGCACCCGAGTTTCTCTTTGCCTCTTGCTGCATAGTCTCTCTGCCACACACTGGTTCCATTTCTCCGCGGAGAGCAAACTGCGCGCCACGGCTGCCCACCACCTGGCGTGGATACCGTTAGCGTGACTGAGCAACAAGCCCGGGCCGGGTTCCACGTTTGCAGCCCCCGCTGTACTTAACGCGACAAATTGTTTAGTTTCAGAATTGTCATGAATGTTTTAACAGACCTACATAAAAATATGTGGATAACAACAAAATATATCGTAACGAAAAAAGGGGGAAACCGCGATATCTCGGTCGATACAGTGCGTAGGTTGTGTCAGAGGAATCGTGAGGTGTTTCTCTTCAAACCACAGCGTCGGACCGGCTCTGGGACCCACTCAGCCTCCTATGCACAGGGTACCAGTGACTGTGTCTTCGTTCAAGCGGCAGGGGCTTGAAATTGACCATTCACTTCCGCGTAATGCTGAGGTTAAGAATGCGTGGAATTATACCTCCACTCTGCCGTGCTGAATTACTTGCAGATACAACTTAAGACAACAAGGCAGAGCATGTTAGTGCAAAGGTACCGCTCTAGACATGTGTCTGATAGGTCACCAGTCTGAATCTCGGTCGTGATTTTTCTTTGTTTCCTAAGTCTCTACAGACAAATTCCGGCGTAGTACCGGATTAGGGCACGATCATTTCCTTGCACACACTTTACAAGTCACCATCCATCAATCGTCCTAATTTTCGACGCCACATCCTAGATAGTGAAAGCAATAAAACAGCTTACGAGGTCAGGATGTGAGGATTTGGAATGAACAGACGTGGGTCCGGCCATGGACCTATGTCTGGCTCTCGTAAACATGTCAATGAACGGTCATGTTTTAGTACAGGCATGCTGTTTCTTTACGATCTGATTTTTAACTTTAAGAAAGACTGGAGTTGGCGTACACGTCGCTAAGTGTCCACATTTACGTATGTTTGCTTCCAGTGTCGGAGTTTACGTCTTTGGGACAAATTCTAACAAACTTTTCAGTTCTCGAGACGGGTGGTGTCTGGCAATACTCGGCTCCTCTACACTCTGACGAAATACCTGTATAGATTGTCCGACGAGGAAAGGTCAATGTTCTGGGAGGTCACAGTATCGGTCATTCTAAGCAAAAAAAAAAAATGTATATGTACATGTGTCCTATTCCGAACGGTTCCCGAGTTGTTTGACTGTACAGTTCCAAAACTGTTGATAAGAAACATATATTACGTACTGTTTCTAATACCGGTATTTGTTGTTCAAATGACAAAGTTTGTACAGTTTACTCAGTATAATATATTTTCGAAAATTCCACCGTCAACATCAATGCACTTTGCAACTCGTGTGAGGACAGCATAGGCATATTCGGTATTTGTGAAGGTGTGCAGCATTTTTCACAACACTCCTACATCGTCACTATCAACAGTCACAACGGCCAACAGACGCTTCACACCGATTCACTGGGGAAGGAAAGATAATACTGGGCGCCGAATTCAAACTCCTCTATAGTAAAATAGCTCTAGCTCGGAAACCCTTCAGAATAGGACACATTTACATATATATTTTTGCTTAGAATGACCGATACTATGACGTCCCAGAATCTTCCCTCCTGGGACATTCTGTATAACGTAAATTTGCCAGTGAGCTTAAATAATCAGTAGGCTATGAAGACATCATTGGGAGCACATGTGCAATTCCACACATTCTTAACCCTTGAATTAGATAGATATCAGCTTCACTCCCCGGCCGCTTTACCAGCCGGGAAAGTACTCCCTTTTCCCCCTGGATATGAGTGTAAGAAAGTCCAGAGATAGTCTGGATGCTGTGGAGAAAGGATAAATTTCTTTTCGTACTAGGATTCAACACAAGTCCCTCAGTTATCCATTCTGTACTCTAATCACTGCACTGACTGAGCTACCGGACTCCTGTGTTCGTAATTAGATAGCCAAATGGGAAGTTATTCTGTGTGGTACATTTCACAGGAGTATGCATTAGGGAGATAAACTTGTGGAAGTTGGCTGTTAGGTTCCTTTGAACAGTGGGCGTAAGAAGATGCAATATATAGGAGGTAGTGTCTGTCGGTAAATCCGTCCATTTCACATCGAAACTCGCTCGACGGATTTTGTTGAAATTTCATCCAGGTATTATGCCATTTGAAGCCGATCACAGTTGCCTCTCGCCCTAAGGCATGAACTGACTTCGTCCGTTCGAACACTGGGATCGTGGGTTTGAATCCCTCTCGAGGCATGGATGTCTTTGTATTTCATTCTGTATTTGTGCTGTCTTGTGTGTAGGTAGCGGCTTTGGGACGGGCTGATCCCCCGCCCAAGAAGTCGTATTGACTGTGTATAGGACTACGAGACTGAAAATGGGCGAGGGCACAGCAAAGGGCCTTAGAGCCACGGATGAATGAATGATTATGCCATTTGAGATGGCCCAAAACTCACGCTTTTTAATTTCTTGCTATCGATAATAACAATATAGCGGGCGCACGAAATTGTGAGGTGATAGCGACACTAACGTCATTGTAAAATGCGGCAATCGCAGAAACCGTAAGAGATTTAGTAACAGCAGTAAACGCAATAAAAACAGTGACCAAAATAGTCACAACAGTGAATTTTCGGTGCAATGCTTATGCTTACATACCGTTAACATGACCAGCAATGATAGTGGAACCAAGTAGCCAAATTCAGAATGCCGCGATGCAAGGGGAGATTGTGGAAACAGAGTATTGCCACACACACTCTGTCTCCCTTAAAAATTGAATAGTCATGTACTTCACGGAAACACAGTTGACACTTCAACAGGCAGTAACACTACGGGCTTTGCTGTGTGGAAGCGAGTCTCGAACAACTGAAGCCAGAGATATGAGGAGACTGCATTCAGTACAGTCAGGATACATGACAGTATGCAGTCTGCACTAGAGTAAACCGCATCAAGGAAAAGATACTGGGGAGGTGCTGGAAACACGAACAGTACAGTACAAAGCAGATGGTCACAGCGGACAGAATGGCCGTTAGAAAAAATAAAATGGTAAAACTATCCCCGTAACAGGCCGTGGAGGCCCATAGGGTTGTGATACGTCGAGGTTCCCATACTTTCTAGACAATCGGCTCACAGATGACTCCAGCCGCACCTTTACCCCAGGAAGATTCCTGGTACTTATTTCTGCTGGAGGCTGAGTCGACCCCAGGGACACTGTGTCGCTGGAAGGATTAGGTCAATTGATAAATTCAATGAATGATGAGGACAAAAATAAAAAAGAAGTCTAATATTACAGAATGCAAATATCTCATACCTCATCCACAACTGCCTGTATAACTTTCCACACTAAAACACACAGACCAAGCAGTCTCCAGATGTAAGAACTACTAGTAGATGGCGTGCGGGGTAGATTACTACGTCTGGATGCGCACGTTCTTCTCTGTTTGTTGCACTCCGCTCGTCATATGCACGCACGAGTACGCACGGCAGAAGAAAACACTCTGGCAGCACGCTGTAGCGTAGTTGGTTGAGGCACTCAGCTACAAGGCGGAAGATCTCCGGTTCGATTCCCGATTAAGTCACTGGATTTTCCAATTGACCTAATCCTTCCAGCCGTTCTATAACCCAAATTTCTACTCAGCCTCTAACAAAAATGAATACCAGGAATCTCCCTGGGGTTAAAGGACCTCCACGGCCTGTTACGGGGATAGCTTTGCCTTACCTTACCTCTGGGAAGGATCACAGAGTAGGGGTCGCACAGAATTGACCACTGACAATGAGTCCACTCGAAACCATTACCGTACCAGCAGGCACTTCTATGAGATGAGTTCGTCAATTTGTCCCTGCTTACCGAGGCAGATGAAGGTCTCACAGTGAACCATACCCCCATATTCTGATCCTTCCGTAGCACGAAATTGGTCTAAACAATTTTACAAATGCATTTCCTACCTCACAGGAACCATGCCGCGTCTCCATGACAAAAACCAATTGGTTACGGAAAATAAAACCCGGTTTATTGTATAAATCACACTAAACACACACTGTCTGGATATGGTGCAGAGATTTTAATGTTGAAGCAGGTGGTCCGTAAAGCAACCACAGTGTTCTAAAAGCTTAAATTATATTTATAATTTCTGGATCTCTATTAAGACATAACGGCCCGATAAAACGAGTATGTACGGCTCAGGACTATTTCGCTGAATTCGAATCGTAATGAGGGTTCACGCTAACAAGATGGCGTATTAGTCTCGTAAAGTAGCACACTTTCAGAGGGCAGATATCATCACATTTCTGTGCGCGGAACAGCAAAGTCTTGGAATTTACAGCTTTGCATGCCATGTGCAAGGCTCAAACAGCAAGAATAATCCGCTACCTAGCCAACCAGCTCCATAGAACAGAGACCTTGTAGAGAAGCTGTTATTTCTTCAGCTATATAAGAAATTCCAGGCACCTTCTTTAACCCGAATGCTCATTACCGTGTTCACAAGAGCCCGACGCAGGGCCCTATCCTGAGACAAACGAATTCAGTCTACTCTCGTTCCCCATTTCTTTATATCGTGACATGTAGACCCATTGTCAAGTATAATCTGTGTGAACAGGCGGCAGTTCAAGAACCATTGCTAGGGAACAGCTCTGTGGACATGTTTTCCAGGCAATGAGATAACACACAATAAGGAAGAGACGTTTTCTGTGTGGTCCGTGCCGGGGCTACATAACTAGGATTAGTAGTTTATTTGAGAGCTGCAATTGTCAGAAGTGAAGAGCTGGTAGCTGAGGCCGGGTATATTTCGGGAACTCAGAGGATGAGGAATGTCCCTTGTTGGAAGCCGCTACCAAGCAAACGCTATTGAAGACTGAGAAGACTTTATGTGTGCTGTAGTTACAATGATCTTTGGAGTGTGTAATTCAGTGAGACTGTGGTATTTATTTGTAGTTACTTTCTGTAAGTGTTCAATAAATCCGATTACCAATCAAAATCACGTCTGTAGGCGCTCAATCACGTGACAATATGACGCATTTTAGTATTTACCAACTACTGTCCTTCCATCTATGCCTGGGTCTTCCAAGTAGTCTCCAAACTTCGGGTTCCCCTACCAGAAATTTTATGGATTTCTCTCCTTTCTAATGCGTGCTACTAGCCCCACCAATCACGTCCTCATTGATTTTATCATTGTAATAATATATAACGGGTAATACAGGTTATGAAACTCCTCATTATGCAATTATGTCCAGGCTCATTTACATTTGTCTACTTAGGTTCAAACTTGGCCGCGCCATAGCTCAAGCGGTTAGTCGCTGGCTTCCCACCGCGGCGGCCCAGGTTCGATCCCGGGTTTGGTCAAGTGGGATTTGTGGTGGACAAAGTGGCGCTGGGGTAGGTTTTCTCCGAGTGCTTCGGTTTCCCCTGCCAATATTCATTCCACCAATTGCTCCACAGTCACCCTCACCTATCATTGGGGCTGGTACAATAGGCCAGAAGTGCCCGCAGTACAAGGGACTTAGTCCCACCCCATTAGCAATAAAAACAGAAAATAGGTCCGAACTTTCTCCTCGGCATTACAGATTGCAATCAAAACACAACCACATCACTCCTCGAGTTAAATAAATTGAAAGGAAATCAATGTAAAGAGAATAAAACTATTTACCCCCTTCTCTAATATAGCTGAACATGTCGAATGATCTGTTTTCAAGACACCCTCCGTCCATGTTCATCTTGAAGCTGTGCATCCATACAATAAAATATCCACACACACAGACCAATTAACAAGATAAGTACTCTGGCAGCGTGGGGAACCTGCAGTCAACTGTGCATACATAACAAACCTGATACTAACACTAACACCATCAGCATAATAGACCAGTGAGGTCGCGGTGCAAGGGCCGAGAAGTCCTACCCCTCATTCATTCATTCATTCATTCAACACTATCAGCATCCTTATGAACTGCACAAATGACATGCATAATAGCCATATCGAAAAGGAAGTGCTGCGAAAATAAACAAAAAACGAGAGATACTCAAACAAATACCTTTTAAACGAATGGACTGCGACCACAAGGAAAACACTGGGAGTTGATTATTTTTAATTAATTTTAATTAAGGTAAATTTATTTTAATCAGGAAATATGGCGTTCACATGCGTACGAAATTCTGACATGCAGTACAACAATTTTGGTAAGATAGAAGACACCCGATGATGGCTGTATGCTGCCGAATCATGTAGAGAGGTAGAAGGGTGACACATAATGAGTTGCATATAAGACGGAAATATACACGTGCAAATCACACAAAACAACAGGAAAAATTGTAATTATCTATATTTCAGTCTTTGCGTTTTTTATACAATACTGAAAGCAAAATAATTTTGAAGTGAATAATAGCAAGAATTCCTGAATTTAGATTTCCCAGAGAATTTACACAAACTACGAATACGTAAAGATAGATAAGACCTAAAATTTTTCTACCTTGGTATGGTAATAAAAATACTGTTTCTGGACCTTGGACCGAACTGAGTACGTTCCACCTGAAGACGGAGACAGAATCCAGTCTCCGAAACGTGTGTTTTAAACGAAAACAGGACGATGGATAATGCCTAGAAACACAATAACTCTATAGAGAAATAAGCGTACCTTATAATTGCGTGAACTGGTTGTTTGTGAGGTTATGTAGGATAATGGTTCCTGCCTCTTCTATCAGATATGGAATGAACGGCGGTTAGTGATGTTAGGCAGATTGAAATTCACACGGGTGAGTCATCAGTAACGAATTCCGGCAGGCATAAGCTAAGGAGGTGGTGAAATGTTACGTTATCAGGTGCATCAACTCATAAATTTACTTAGAAATAAGAAAGAATTACTTCAAGCGTAAGGCAAAGCTGTCGCTGGAACAGGCCGTTCAGGTCCATAGGGTTGTGAGACGTCGAGGCTCCCACATTTGCTAGACAATCGGCTCACAAATGGCGGTGAGGTTGTCAGCATTAAGCGCCGGCCGCCCTTTGCCCCCAGGGAAGTTCCTGGTACTCCTTTCTCTCAGAGGCTGAGTCGACGCCAGGGCCATGATGCGGCTAGAAGGATTCTGCCGGTGAGGCACAACGTACGTGAGGAACATAACTTGGGTTCTGAGGCGACATGGCTCAGTCTGTGACGTGACCACGCAATGGACTGAACGACCGAGGATTTGGGGTTCGATTCCCAGCATGGGCAAGAGTCTTTTATCTTCTCCACAGCGTCCAGATCGGCTCTCGATCCCACCCAGTTCCCTATACAATGGATATCAGAGGCTGTCTCCCAGGGTAAAAGCAACCGACGTGTGAGCCTGGCCACTCATTTCCATCTAATAACGAGGTTGAGAATATTCATAATCGTGAAGAAACACAGGGAGTTGGTGTATATGTGGAGTTATACCTCCAATCTCAACACGTCTTCATGGCGTGGCGCTTAATTGCTTATGCACATGGCCATGGACATCCTTATCTTTGCTTTACATGATCGGGACAGGGCAGGCCATATTGGAAGCCCATCCTAGAGAAAGGGACCTTCTCTGACATAAGGGCAGACGTTAATAATCAACAAGTTCGTGTAAAGAACGCCTGACAATTGAGTGACGGAAACTGCATACTTCCCGTCCTACACAGTTATAGGAACAGACAACCCCTTATTCCCCTCTTCAGCTTTTCAGTTAGAGCACTGATACTTTGCTTTATTCCCTACTCCTCTGATCAGCCATCTTGTTCAAACGTGACCCAGCAAAATGGCTTCAGCGGAAACGCTTCAGGTTTGCGTCCGGTAACTTCTCGGCTTGAATATCAGCCCTCAAACACCGACTATCATGACTGCGATTTTCGTAATTATTCTGAGTCCCGCAAGACAAACATCGGCGTGGTGCCTGAAATTAGGTCATGACCACTTCCTGTCACATCCCCTCAAATTCATCATTCACTAACCATACTACTATTCCATCCTACAGGGCCTATAGTCTGAAATACTAACAGTTTCTTTAAATAAAGGAAACGTAACTTTCTTCCTATGCTTAATTCAACACAACATAATGAAAACGTGGAGGGGAGTGGAGGTACAGTTCCACATATTTCTAACATCGATACTAGATGAAAGTGAGTGGTCAGCTTCAAGCCTTCGCCGCTTTGCACCAGGGGAAAGTGCGCCTACATCCGCTGGTTATGGGGCTGATAAAGTTGTTCAATAAACCGTAAAAAATAATAATTTAATAATTATAATCGTCGGAAAGTCTGGTTATGGTGAGCACAGGTTGCTAACTGCGAAAAAATAATATGTTTTTGCCAAAATGTAAAACTGTCCCTCAGGTGGAGTGCACCCGTTTGCTTGCTCCGAATGGGGCCCCTCTAGTTGCCGCGTCCTACGCTCGTCAGACGTCATCCTTGGGGTTTGGACACAGCTCACAGGATGTAACACGCCTCATGGAATCACAGTGAACGGGAAAGTAAATGGACAGCTCCTAACTCTACGATTTTATTCTTTATGTGCTCATGCTCTACACCCACGAAATATCGAGGTTATAGACGAGCCGCCACTGACTGCCAGAGCACGAACCTGTCCTCGTTACATAGCGATAAGCGGACTCTTCATTTTGTGCCACAAAAAGACGAGTTTTATACAGGCTCTGGTGCATTCATTAAGTCCACTTTAAGGAAGGTTGGAACAGCATTCTGAGGTGCGAACGAACACCAAGTGGAGGGACGAGACACTGGACAGGAGGCACAGGAATTTAGATGAAGGCCGCGGGTTCGATTCCCGATGAGGTCATCGGATTTATCAATTTACATAAATCTTCCAGCCGCACTATGACCATGGTGCCTATTCAACCTCTAACAGAAATGAGTACCAGGGATCTTCCTGGGGGTAAAGGGAGGCCGGAGCTTAAGGTTGAAAACCTCACTGCCATCTGTGAGGTGAGTAGCTAGAAAATACAGCAGCCTCAATGCCTCACAATCCTATGGGCCTCCACGGCCTGTTGCAGGGGTAGGCTTTCTTTTCTTTACGCAGGAATTAGGAGGATGACACGGCGCAAGAATACAGAGGAATGACAGACAATGGAGGACATAAAGCGAAATGGAAGACAACGCTAAGAGAGCAGCATGACAGTGAAATAGAAATCAGTTCACGTGACCAATAATCAGCAGAGGCAGAAGCAGGATATACATAATTAAATTGACGAGTTTTCTGCAATATGAATTGTAATGACCAAGATGCTGGAATGCAGGAATGGGGATCCAAACTCGGGGCACCTGAAGCGTGAACTGTACCGGGCCCAATAAATTATGCATTCACACATCCATTAAGCACATTTTATCGTGCCACGCCTTGACTGGTGATTTGTGTGAAGGAAACGTGCATTTGTGAATCACTCGTCGATGTATCTAGTCCTTACAGGGGGGGGAATGGATGTAGGCCGCAGCGTAAAGCGATTTAATTGGGCACGGGATATAGTCCATGAAGCCACTGTGCGTCCACTTACGTTCTATGAAAGAAAACAGTTCAAAGAAATGTTCATGCATATCAGGGACCTGGTTAGGTGACTCGGCTGTTCCCAACTCAGAAATTCGTATGTCCGGCCAACTGTAAGAAGTCGGACAGTGTGACCTTCGTGCGGCCTCTAATGGTACAAAGTTCAGCGAGATTTCGTAAAGATCAGTCAAGAGATATTTAAAAAAATGTGATGGACAGCTACACAGCATGGCGATTTCTTACGTCAATTTGCTTCCCTGAGGAAGCCAGATTGGGCGTAGCGGAAATGCTCTACGGTCATATTCAAGAAGTGCTCGGTTCGAATCTCTGCAGGGACACCAACTATCCTGATTGAGGTTTCCGTAGATTTCCTTAGACGCTCCATCCTCAGTTATTCCAAGACCATTTCCTTCTAAATCCTTTCATGTTCACCATTCGACAATCGTCCTGTCATTTTACGTAAAATAACTCTGAAAAGTTAACAAAATGAACTTGCCGCAGCTTCTACATTTTTCAGTAGGTTGGTAAAGGCAAAGTTTGTTACCGTCACATAAAGAAGAGGTGAGGGGGAGTGGAGGTATAGCTCCACCATTCTTGACCTCGGCACTACATGGAGTTAAGTGGTCAGATTCACTTTCCGGCTGCTTTATCACCGGGGAAAGAGCCTCGTGTACCTTCTGGAAAGGAGGCTGAGTGGGCCACAGAGCTGGAAGAGAGAAAACATCTTGCCCGTGCCGGGAACTGAGCCCTGATACCACGGATCTCATAGCGTGGTACACGGTAAGACAGAAAATAATGCAATGTAGTAAACGATGAAGAGGGATTCGGAGCTGGACGGTCACATCTCCAAAACTTATTCTGAGCGAAACTAATGACGCAAACAAACAAAACGGCAAAGCAGAGAATAAATTGACGCGTTATGTCCTTTGTGAATATGGACACAAGATTATGACAATATTCCCAGAGAAAAACTACTGCAAGGAACGGGATGCATGGGAGTACATCAGAAGTGGATTCGAGGAAACCTTCGTGTAAGAAAGGGGGGGGGGTCCGTGAGAAATGTGTGTTAGTTCTCGTTGGACAAACTTAGTAATAACTTTTGGGTTAAATGGGGATACGTGGAAGCATCTCCATAGTTTTTTCGCATTAATATCTAGCTACTGTGGCGTATAGACCCGTTGTTAAGCGGTGACTCTGTAAACAGCGATCGTTTCTGGGCAACGGCTCGGTAAACACGTTCCGTTGACTGGCAGCATATTCCTAATAACGCAACAGCAGAAGAGTTGTTTAATATTCACCGGGCAGCCACCTATAATGAATAAAATCCGTCCAGTCGCTAAGGAGCTGTAGACGGACATATCCGTACGTGCATATACTGTATATCCAGACTGACAGTATTCCAAAACCCAGTTCCCAATATTCACGCGGGCACAAGACGTGTAAATCCGTCAAAATATCGAAATCGATTCTTTTATTCACCATCACAGTACTTTCTCCTACGCATGCGTGAAATTAAGAATGAAGTCTTAGCCTAAATGAGACCGACTACCTGTGTGTCGGGGAAGAAATAGAAATTTTTTTTATTTAACTCCAATAATTATACAATCTATCCATTAAGTGTGGATAATAAGTACATTTTGTGGTTTACATATAGAAAAGGAAAGAGAATACTTGACGTGGTGACCATGTTCCAATGAACATGCTCAATACTTATTTTAACTGCTTAGTAGTATGCAGTTAAGTGTTGTATTATTCGAATCTGGGTAAATCTGATGGTTTAAATCTGCTTAGCCTCCTGATTTCCCCTTCGTCGTCGAGCAGTTTTTGTGCCAAGTCGTTCGGATGGGCCTGGAGTCTGATTTTATACTTTTTGCTGTTTTTTTATTTCCTCTCGTACTGTTGGTACATCTAGGTCCTTGTGTAGTACCGTGTTCGGCACATACCACGGTGCGTTAACTATTATTCGTAATACTTTGCTTTGAAATCGTTGGAGAATTTCTATGTTTGAGTTACTGGCTGATCCCCATAATGGTATCCCGTACGTCCATATCGGTCTGAGCATGGTTTTGTACAGTAAGATCTTGTTTTCTGTCGATATTTAGAGAATGCGGGCTGTAGAAAATGTCGTGTTACGTTGGGGTGAAAAGTAGTCAGTGGCTGACAAATTGAGTAGTAAAATAGGGACTGGAGCATATGATTATTTAGGCCATGGTTGTTGAACTTAAAGTCACTGAGAGGCCGCGTTGCTGCTTACGTATGTACCAGCACGGCACATTTTACAGTTTCCCCTTCCAATATATGGATTCAAATTTCTGTCATGCAATGACCTGCATATTGAAACCGATTTGGATGTACGGAGTTCAACTGTGGGGGTGTGCTAAGCCTTCGAACACCAAAATAATTCAAAGACTCCAATCAAATGTACTGCGTTCCATAACCAACGCCCCATGGTATGTCTCGAACTTTACATTACACAATGATCTTCAAATCCCATTCGTCACAGAAGAAATCAAAAGATATTCTACCATATACCACAACCGACTAATGGGACACGAAAACAGTTGCGTAACTGAACTAAGCAACCCATTAAACATCAGACGAAGACTAAAACGACAATGGCCCTCAGACTTAAAAGAACACAGTGCTGAAGATGGGTAGCCGTACTCAACATAATGCAGAGCATACTACATAGGAGAATCATCACTGGATGATCACTCCGCACAAGTGATTTCTTACAACATATTTACTTATTGCTCCCTTGTAGAGTAGATTCTAATTGCAAGAAGTAATTAAAAAAAATGCAACGACCAGACCTCGATACACAAGCACACGAATAAGAATATATTTTAAGAAAGAGGAACAAATTAAGAAACTTTTCGGGTAATGAATTAACTCTCTCGCGGGCCGCACAAAACAACAGGAGGGCCAAGGTTAACCCTCGTGTCCTGAGTTGGCTAGATGTGATTGGGCTAAGAATATTTCAGGAGACAAGGGAAAATATTGAAGAATGAAACAGAATGGGAACAAATGGGTGCTGCATTATCACTGATAAGAAACAAATGACTATTATGAACAGAGGAAGTTTACTGATAAAGAATGTGCAGCATTGGTCACCATAAGGAATAATAATGTTAGTAATAGTTTACTAAGGACTGTTGATTGCCAAATTACTTCAAACTCTTATCTACAGCACAACTTGCACGTGGCCTGAGAGGGAGGCGGACATATTGAAATTAAGAGCTTCTTCTACACCGTCCCTAGTAATGACCCTGTAAGGCAGTGGTTTCTAAATTCTGGGAGGCCTACCCTGGGGGTATGGGACTGGTTGGTTACGGGAGGGGAGGGGACGCAAAATATTCCGGAAAATTTACATACTAAAATTCAATAGATTATAATCCCATTACTGACATTTGTAAAATTCTTGATAAATGTTTATTGGCAAAAGAATTAATTTTTTTTGGTTCTAAGAAAGAAAAGCTGGAAAAGCCGTTCTTCATATACAGACAGACACACATAGAATTAAGAGGGCGGGGCGCGAAAGAAATCTTCGCTAGACTGAGGAGGCACTATTATATAGTTTCGGAAACCACTTCCGTGTTTACCGTAAAGCTCATAGAATCCTGATGGATCAAGAGTGACAAACCTCAGAGCAGTGTAGTTGAGGTTTCGAACCCGAGCCCGCCCGGAACGCAAGCAGGGTGCACTGTACGCAAGTGTCCTCGCAGATGATCACGGATCCTGAGATGACGTACACACACGCACGACACTAGTAACGTCAGCACGCGCAGCTACCGTGGCTGATAACGCACAAGTACTTACCGTTCTGTTCAGCTCGCACCTTGGCCTCTCCGCGTGCCGCTCGCTCAGCAAGTCCGTGGCAGACTGCTCGCGTGCTTGTCCCTTGCGTCTGCCATTGACATTACAGGAGTCGTGCAACTGGGTCAGCGCTCTTCTTAACATTGTCTGGCGTTAACTCTCGTACAGAACACGAAGCCCACATCCCTGACACCTGCCTGACTCCACTGTGCAGAATGCTTCCTACAAACTAACAGTTGCTTATCTGCTCGACAATTTCCCAGCGTTTTGTGGAACCAGAAAGTCCTTTCCAGTCCTGAGCCAGATACATCCAGTCCAAACCTCCCATCCAGTTTCTTTAAGATCTATTTTAGTAATATTATTGTTTATTATTCTTAGTGGGGTTATACCGAGTACACTTTTTACTGCGGCCGCTATTGACCTATTGTACCAACCCCAGATGATAGGTAAGGGTGATTGTGGAGCAATTGATGGAATGAAGATTGGCAGGGGAAACCGAAATACTCGGAGGAAACCTGCCCCACCGCCACTTCGTCCACCACAAATCCCACATGACCAGACCTGGGCTTGAACCAGGGTCGCTGCGGTTGGAAGTCAGCGACTGACCGCTTGAACTATGGCACGGCTTTTCATTTTAGTATACTTTGATGTGTATACCTATTGCTAGGCAACGGGTCGGTAAACATATTCCGCAACACGCGCACGCGACAATAGAAGGATATTCATTGCTAGGTAATGGACCAGTAAACACGCATTATTGACAATAGAAGACGATGTTTTACGTGGGGTCCTTGCCGACGGGACGGAGTACAGCGAAGCATACAGCAGTATTCTGGAGTAGCTGAGGCAAGCCTTCGGAATTGGCAGCTGCAGTGATGGCAAGAAAGGAAGTAGACGGTGCCAAGATGACTTCATGTGTGCTTTGAAGTTACAGTGAGACTGTCATAAATCCCTTGCCAGGATACGACTAGTGAAGATTGGGAATCATAGTGCGTGTGCAACGGTAAACTGAAAGTGTGTAGAACAGTGATAGCGCTGTAATTGTCTATAGTCCCGAGTTGTGTGACTGTGTGAGGCGTTAATAAATCCAGTCATCCACTCCAAAGCTTGTAAGTCACCCCAACACATGACAGAACTATTATCCCCTCATCTACTCCTAGGTCTTCCATGTGGTCTCTTTCTCTGACGTTTTCGTATCAGAACGTCTTATGCGTTTGTCTTCTACTCCATACATGCTTCAAACCACACCCATTTCCTCCTCCCTGGTTTTATTTTCGCCAGGAGTACAAATTATGATGCTCATCAATGTACAGATCCCTCCAACCTTTTGTTAGGTTCAAACATTACCCTCAGCACCCTGTTCTTAAATAACCCCATTCAGTATTTTACCCTTACAATAACTTCAGCTTTATCTACCTATCTCATTGTCGATCATTCAATGGCAATTTTCGTATTAGTTTCCTTTAAAAAATTCGGTATCCCATTTTCGAGCTGCATGTCCAGCCCAGCGTAAGGTTCGTGACGTAACTGTGAGATATTTCGTAGCTCGTTGGTACACACTTTATGCTTACGACCATTTAAGTGACTAAGCTGCTAAGCAAATAAAATCAGGCACAAAATTAGCCTGCTGTAGGAAACATGAGCAGTAATTATGTAAAACGTGTAAATTTGTCTATGCTTAGGAGCCGGGGTAGAGTGGTCGGTATAGCGACTAGCTACGGGCTGGATGACTGAGGGGTCGGAGTTCGACTCCCTGTAAGGTCAAGAGTTTTCTCTTCTCCAAATCGTCCAGACCGGCTCTGGGGTTCACCCAACCTCCTATCCAATGGGTAGAGGAGGCTCTTTCGACGGGGGTAAAGCGGTAGAGGCCGAGATCAAGAAAATGTGGATCTATACATCCACTTCCCCATATGCCTTAATGGCGTAGTACTTAAATTCGTTGAGCACAGGGATAATTTTATCTTCATGTATATGTCTACTGTACATACGTAGAACTACAAATCTTTCGTGAAAGATGCGCCGTGAAGGCTAGACTCCCAGAATGTGATGCGAAAATCGGGTCATAAACCCCAAGAGGGGCTCGACAACAAAACATACAGATGTACCGTCCATCGTAAACTGACTTACATTGCGTTGTATAGGTCCTGATGGTCCTGATCTTTTTCGTTCCCTGTTCATCGTTCCCCTTGCGGACTCGGCAGTTGCTTCTCGCACACTTTCATTTCATGTCAACTCACTGCATTAAGACCACGTGCAGTAACCATGCAGACCAGCTAGTAAAATGGTGCTGCTGTCCCCAACAACAACAACATAAAACCACGTTGAAGAAAATTGCATACATACAACTACAAATTGCGGTTTTTGTGAAAAAATGTTATTATCATTATTATTATTATAATTTGGGGCATGCGGTAGCTGATTGAGACACTATGCTACAAGCCGGAAGGTCGCGGGTTCGAGTCCCGATGAAGTGTTTTTTATTTAATTTACCTAATCCTTCCAGCCGCACTATGACCCTAGGGTCGACTCAGCGCCTAACAGAAATGAGTACCAGAGATCTTCCTGAGGGTTAAAGGGCTGCCGGCGCGTAAGTCTGACAACGTTACCGCCATCTGTGAGTCGATTGTCTAGATAATGTGGGAGCCTCAGTCTCTCCCAACCCTATGGGCCTTCACGGCAAGTTGAGCTGTACTGAATATGTTACACAACAGCGATACCCACAATATATCTAACAGTCATTAACTTTGGCGAAGTCGTTCTGAAAAATGGATCGGGACTTTTTTGGATCGCCCTGAATTATGTAAATTTTGTGTTTCTACCTCACAGAAAACACTGCGTCCCGTTTACAAGGTCAGCCTTTTGTTGATGTGTTGGTAAATAGCCGCGGCCTGTTCTGAGAATCATACGAAACGCGTACATGCTTTCGGAAAGTGCACAGTGTTTACCGTTAAGCCAGGTGGTACATATATAGTAAGTAACCAGTGCTCTTTAATGGGTCGGGGGAAGAGATTGCCGAAACTCGCTGGAGCAGATTCATACCTGGCGGCCAGATGCATCACGGTGCAACCCTCGAGATCCGTGTCCCGCAGGCTACATGCAGTGTGCTGCAACAACCACTTCAAGGCAGCAAGTTGTCCCAGCACAGCCGTGTCGTGCAGAGGCGTAGCACCCACCAGAGTCTGGGGCGCCGTGTCGCGCGCCCCGGCAGTCAGCTGTCTCAGCACCGCAATATGGCCGCCGCGAGCGGCATGGTGCAGGCATGTGGCTCCCTGACAGTCGCGCACGCGCAGGAGAACCTCTCGGCCATAGCGTTTCTGAAGCGTCTGGATGAGGTGAACGTCGCCCCGACGGCACGCCCGCAGAAGCACTGCCGGATCGCACCGGCCTGTCATTGCGTCGCGTTACGTCACGAGATCCTCAGTAACCAATATCATTATCAACTCAGCTTCACAATTCCAGCAAAAAAAAAAAAAAAGTTACTGACATTTACCAACATCATCAACAGGAAGTGCGAATAATGCCTGCAATAGTTGGTGACACTGCCATCAGAGTGAACATGCAGCTGCAGTTTCCCTAGCAACCAGCACAGCGAGTAACTGACAATAACAACGCAACAATGTCTCCAGGAGCTCAGAACAATGCGCACTGAGAGCTGTTGCTAAGCGACCAGACTCGTCTCCAAATCCGTGATTAGCAAAACTAGTGAAAGTGCGTGTTTATGCAAGTCGCTTCCTTCCGGCCGTTGCGCTAAGCCGCGGGTTCTGTCGCAATGTCAGAGGAACCCGTCGTACAAGAAAAGTTGTCCCTGTTGTTAATTAAGCACCACGCCATGAAGACATATAGGACAGTGGACGTATAGCGCCATGCATTCTGAACCTAGCCACAAGATGAAGCTGAGAGGCTGAAAGCTGAGTCCCCGGAGGAAGAGCCTACAGAACCATTTAGATACTGGACTGAGCGTGGACGAGGTGGAAGGGGAAAAAGTACCGGTAGGAGTAAAATTTTTCTCCTTTCCACGTCGTTCAGACTGGTTCTGGGGCCCACCCAGTTTCCTATCCAATGGGTACGGAGGGAAAGTGGCCGGGGCGTGAAGATGACCACTCACCTCGAAGTAGTGCCGTGGTCAAGAATACGTGGATATATACGTATAATACCCATTTCCCCATACGTCTTTGTGGCATACTGCTTAATTAATTAAGTACAGATATATGTACCAAAATGCATAATAAAGATGGAGTCACCTAACGCAGCAGTCTCGAAAGACTGAAGCATTAAGGTCAAGCTGTAAGCCATATCTTTGCAGTGTTAAGTTTATAAATTTCAGATGCACTTCTTTAAGCGACCGGAAGCTCTAGAGTTATGTAATTCCACAGCCATGCAGCTCTCTTGATGTTGCACTGACTTACATGTTTCATAAAAGACCATTTTTCTTAAGAAGTTGACATTATTTTGCAAATATATTTTCAAGTAAATCGCTCTAAAGCCAGCACACACACAAAACACCCAGTTGCATGTTTACTGTAGTTCATAAGCGCAGAGCCTCTGCTAAAGGAAAACTAAAAGGCTATATTTCCTATTCACACAGCGGTGGATGGTGACACTGTGTAGCGTGGTAGGAACCTTCTCTGCTTGCCGACTGTTTCTTGCTGGTTACATACTTCACTTACTTTTCGATAAAGAAGGAGGTAGTAGCTCCTCCGAAAGCTGGTGATCTTCTACGAGACTGAACGGTGTCATATTCCAGAAGATAGTAGCCTACCCTTCTACAACAGTAAAATTAAACCTGTTAATGGAAAAGGTAAATCTGTCGCTATAACAGGCCGTGGAGGCAGATAGGGTTGTGAGACGTCCAGGCTCCCACATTTTCTAGACAATCGGCTCAAAGATGGTGGTAAGGTTGTCAGCCTTACGCTCCGGCCGCCCTTTAGCCCTAGGAAGATTCCTGGTACTCATTTCTCTTAGAGGCTGAGTCGACCCCAGGGCCATTTAATTAAACACCATCCCAGAATGACATTGGCGGCAGGGGGATGGGGGTGTAAGTCCACGCGTGTAATTCCTGTGCACTAGATGGAACTAGGCGATCAGCTTCACGCTCCGGTCACTTTTCCTTCTGGGAAGGAGGTCTCGGTACATATTATATAGGAGGCTGGATGAGTCCCACAGCCGGTCTGGACGCTGCGATGAATGGGGTACGTTCTTATCTCTGCTGCGAATATAATCACGCTTACTCGGCCGTCCAGCCCGTAGCCTGGGGGTTAATGTTCGTTTGTTAGAAAAGATAGCGTAAGTCTGATAAAACCAACATTGCTCAAGACATGAACACCGTCAACATCGGAAACTGCGTGCAGAGTCGCTGGCCATGCTGTGCCGCTACAGTCAGGGTGTGATATCTACTGCTCCTGACTTCTGTATCTTCAGTTCGTGAATTGTGAGCTACAGATGAGTGCCGGGAAGGACGAACTAGGCTTCTGTTCTCTCCCTTTATTTTCGGGAAAAAATTATCAAATATTGAAACGAAAAAAAAAAGTATACCAAATATTAACACCAAAATTTAACATCAATTTTAAAAATTCTTCTTTTATCCAAAATGATACAGGACGATCAGTAAAAGCAGTCTTGTGCGACTCAAATGCGAGTTTGTAAGCAAGTCTCCTGACTTATATGACGTGAACTGTAAGTGGGCCTGAAACGCCCAAGACATCGGCCACATTTTGTACACCTTGTCGGAGCCCATTCCTGCTCTATAAACCACACAGTTGGTAGAATTGCACGAATTTCTTCAAGAACTCAGAAACGGATCTCCAAGAGATTTTTGCACTTAGATTTTGTATGGAAAAAAAATCTCTCTCTTTCATAATAATCCTATATGAAAATTATTCTTTTACGCCAATAACTTGAGAAAGACGTGTTACAGATTTTCAGGGAAAATACCTCAATGTGTATTGACAATCAGGGCCAGAGCGGAGCAACAGGAGTCTACATGGGCGGTAAAAAAAAAAGTAAAAAGTAAAGGTATCCCTGTAACAGGGCGTGGAAGCCCATAGGGTTGTGAGATATTGAGGTTCCCAAATGTTCTTGAAAATCGGCTCATAGATGGCGGCAAGATTGTCAGCTTTATGATCCGGCCGCCCTTTACCCCCAAGAATATTCCTGGTACTCATTTCTGTTAGAGGCTGAGTCGACCCCAGGGCCATAGTGCGGCTGGAAGGATTAGGCCACCTGAAAAAAATCCAATGACCTCATCGGGACTTGAACCCGCGACCTGGATAAAATAAATATCCATTATACTTGTAGTTACATCAGGGATCTCGAAGACTGTACATACAGACTAGTTTTCATTCTAGACGTGCAGACCTTGGTTGGAACACGGTAATGAACCTTTGGGATCTTGAGTAGCTGCACAAACAGGGGCTTCTCAAGGAGGATTCAGATCCATGAGTGAGTGAGTGAATGCAACTCACAAAAGTTTCTCACCAGTACATTAGAGCCATAATTATTTAGGTCAGACCTACAACCGTTGAAGTTTAACTGCTGTTTTGGAGTGGTTAAATAAATTTTGGCATAACTGCAGCACAAGCATGCAGTGACCGAGGTCCCCTGTACATCTTGTACAAGATGTTACTTCTTATAGTAGAGTGACAAAGAGTGAATGCAGACATCCTCATGTTGAATAGCGGTGCAACAAATGTGGTGCCTACTCAGAAAGAGCAGTCCTTCCTTTCGTCAAAGATCCCCATTTTCAAACATACCTGTATAAGTGGTCCTGGAATGAACAGAAATTTAGTTTTGGTTTTTGATGGGGCCAAAAACCAAGAACAGCTAATGGTGAATCATCATCATCATCATCAGTAATCTGTCAGACGACAGGTCCACAGTCTCTTCCAAAACAATTCATCCACTTAATGCGATCTAGAGCTTTCTTCTTCAAATGACAGTATCCTCTTCTGTCTCCAAGGTCATCCAGCATCTTCTTACGTCTTCTTCCTCGTCTGGTGAATGTCAGTAGCAAAATTACTGCTCTTCTCAGGACCGTTGTCAGTGGTTAGAAGTCAACTGCCAGCCAGTGAGGACAGATGTTGTGCACAATAGCAGTAAACAGAATCCCCATTGTTACAAGGCACTACCAAGCAACAAGCACAGAAGAAATGACAATTATTTGCAGTTGTGGTCATTTGTTGATTGTGTAGAATAGTGAGACTGTTATAATTATTTGAGTTATTTGAGTAATAAGCACTAAATAAATTCAACAAACAATTCAAACCCTGTGTCTACTCAGTAACACATGACAATATAAGGCTCCAATAATATTTGGACATTCAGTTCCTTATTAGGAAATAATCATTCTTTATTCTGAGAATCATACAATATAGACAAATACACTCAGTGGGAAAAATTAAGTTCTTTTAATGTTAAAGTAGGTGGTACAGATACACAGTAATAAATGTGTTTTAAAAGGTTAATGAACAAGAATAATTAAGTACAATTCTCATCACTTTAATCCATCTTAAGGAGAAATGTTTTTGCACATGTAAGTTTCATTTTATTTACAAACCATTTAAAGGATTACATAACTTAGGGGCCCAAATAATGTTTTGCACAGACCTTGATAAGCATTCACCCCACAGAGAACGTCATGGATACATCTCCATGTTCTCGTCCACTGTGCCCTTGAATGCAATGGTCTCCATTATTAAAGATGAGGACATGAAACAGGTTTATAATTGGGTCCATGACAGGCTTTGTGGTGGCAGTGAGTAGGGTTCAGGAAAGTTCTTGAACACTTAATAACAACTGACTAGTTCATTATTTACTGCTCTATTGGAAATCTTGAGTAATACCTTTGCCTAAACCTTCTCCATATGGTGACATCCAATTTCCACTGAGCATCATGATGCTTCAAAAAATTAAGTTTAAAAGAAGCAATTATAAAGGGAGATTATCTTAAAGCCTTCTGCAAGTTGTCTGACTTCTCCAACAGAAGAGGCACAATCTCTTCCCACATATGTTTGGACCTGTGCCCTGATCAAGAGGCTAATAGCCTATACACATTATAATTCTGTCTTCAATACTGCCCAAGTAAATTGTTGAACAGCTACCACGAAGTGAACATTGTGTCAGATGACCATAATTTGAAATCCCTGGTGTTGTATTAAAATCTCTTAGACACCTCAAACAGGAAACCAAGGTTTGAAGTTTTAGGCTTAAGTTCCAAGTCTGCAATTTTTCTGAAAAGAAACTTCAGTGTTTGGACACAAATCTTTACTCAGGTGCCAGGAATGCATGTGTAACATCATGGATGCTGTGAACTGGGCTTTGCAGTTTGTTAGCCTGTGGACTCAATGATTATGCCATAGAACCGACAATTCATGGGAGAGTGAGCACAAGAAGCATGTTTCTACTGCTGTAGGAGTCAAAAGATTTAAGGCAGTCTCTCAGATAACTCCCCTGTAGTTGCAGGCACTATTTTATATGGGTGTGAAAACTGGTGGCAGAGAAGGATTTGCAAATAAACTGTAGAACAGAATACTTATATCTTTGACAGCTGAATTAATTACAGAATTAAATGGGGGGGGGGGGAAAAAAAANGATTCATGCCTTCAGAGTGGCGGCTACTGGCGTTTGTTTCGCTTCATCCTCACCACAAAGAGTTCCACATTCTTGCATGATGGAGCAACCACATGTAAAACATTTATAACTTTGATACAACTTGATTTATTTAAATCCTTTAAAACAACAAACTAAAACTGCCATACATAAAATACAAAACAACTGCAGCACAATCTACAACTATAAATTAATAAATGCAGAAATACTGACATTCATGATCTTTAGAACTGAGTATGGCTCACTTGCCAACAAGATGCTTCAAAACCACTTCACTCTTGCACCAATTCGGATGTTAAACAGGAGAATGGTTACAAAATGGGAACATGAAGAGACAGCCTGAAGATCAGAACCAAGATCTGCATTTTGTCCAATCTCTCTCCTGACCAAGCACGACAAACAGTCTGCCTGAAACTTATAATTCCTCTTTTCTTTTATTAGATTCTGATCAACTTTCTTATAGAGAATTTTCAGTGTAACTTATTACTATCTAAATGTAAATTATGCAAATAAATGGTGAAGCTGAACTGATTTTAATTCCTTACAACATTAATTTAGGTCAAATCAGCAACTGCATGAAGTCTGCAAAACTGACAAGCATCTCAGCACTAACATTTAGCAACTTGCTTGTGAATGGTTACTTATCTGTTTCTGTAGTTTACAACCTCTCCCTAACATATGTAAGATTTGAGGTTTTCACGGCAGTGACTATGAAGAAAGCAGTCTTCTGGGATGTGGCGCTGGGTAGATATTGTGTTAACCAACGTTTCAGAGGAATGTATCACTTCAATTTTCAGGGTAGATATTAGTCTGTTAGCACCAACTCATGCTGGTTCCTCGCTTGCGGATTTTCTTCTACCCTGAAGATGGAGACGATACGTTCCTCCGAAACGTCGGTTAACACAATACTTACAAGGCGCCACATCCCAGAAGACTGCTTTCTTCTCTCTCTAACAGTTTTTCTCTTAATTTGTCTATCATTTAATGAGACAAAACACCAGATTACAATTTCTAGTAACTCAGCTACTTATGTACCTGTTAGTCATGTAAAGTTGAAGTTATCCCTCCGCTTAATTAATTAAGCACCACACCATGAAGACACAGTGGGGTGTGGAGGTACAACTTGAACATTCCTGACCACAGAGCTGGATGGAGATGAGTGGTCAGCTTCATTCCCCTGCTCTATACAAAAGTAAGGGAATCACTTATTCATTAGCATAATCCTCCTCCTCTTATTATTACTATTATTTAGAAAAAGGATTAGCCATTTGCTTTTTCAGCCTAAACTGTGGCTCTATCCATCTCAGCCTCTGGTGTCCAGATCTCTACAGCTGTATACTTTGATATTCACAGACTGTTTAAAAACCTGGGTTCCATTCAATCTTTGGAGATACTCCTTTTGTGCATAGGATTTGAGAGGTTATGAAGAGTTCTATCTTCTGGAATATGCCACATAGTCCATTGAAAGTCAACAGATGTTTCTGAATAACAGGTCACCTCTGTCTTCAGGGTTGAAGAATACGTAGTCTGACAAGTTTGCAAACTCATCGCGGTAAAAGTGCTACATACCTCACTGCTGAATATCACTGTGATCACCTTCAAAGTACTCCCCTTGGGAAGCTATGCACCAATGCCAGCGCCTAGTCCAGCCTTCAAAACAATTTTGGCGCTGATTTTGTGGAACAACCTTCAGAGCTGCAGCTGTATTAATCCTGATGTTATTAATGTCATCATATTGCCTTCCTTTCAATATTTGCTTTATCTTTGGGAGCAGGAAAGTCACTGAGGGCTACATCCGGTTAATAGGGAGGGTGTCCCAGCAGAGTTATTGGTTTACTAGCTAAACACTCCCTCACAGACAATGTCATGTGAGCAGGTCCTTTGGGACCATTTCTGCACACACCTTCCTCATGTCAAGATTTTCAATTATGATTTTCCTAACTGCTTTTATGTCTATGTTGCTTGCTCTGCTATGCTCCTGAAAGTCAGCTGACGATTCTCACGCACAATTTGACAAACTTTTACAATGTTTTCTTCAGTTCTGCTCACTGCTGGCCATCCTGACCTCTCTTGGCCAGTGAAACTTTCTCTTCCCTCAGAAAAACGTGTCACCCATTTGTAAACTGCTGTTTTCTTCATAGCATTATTCCCGTAAACTTGCACTAACATCTCTCTGATTTCGCTTCAACTCATGCCAATTTTAACAGGAAGCTCCGACATTTTCGTGATGGCACAGTGAAACACTCAAGACAATAACAGACACCATTCAGAAAGAGACTGCCATAGATCAACAACAACACAGCTTGTGAAACATTGATATGCCAATGTCATCAAACCATACTGAGGTTTCTGTCCACTACTGCCATGGAAGGCACATGGAGAGTTTGTGAACTTTATTGCCAGACCTCATAAACCAACCAAGAAATCAGCTCTGCCTACAACCTGCTTTCAAGCTGGTTTCTTGCCAGCCCATGAAGATGGAGGAGAAATGTTGCTCTGAGATGTCAGTCAACTTTCAATGGACTACATGGTGTTATATCCCATAGGATAGAATTCTCCTTCTATCTTCACTGCCATATAATACCCAGTAATATTGGCACTGACATAAGACTTCAATATTATTTCTGTTTTAGTTTCTATCCATAGTGTCCTTGCTGCAGTTCCACATTTGTCTTGAAGCCTACTCACTTTTCTGTTAATACCATCACACTCATGTGTATGACCACAGCCAAGATAATTAAAATTTATTTGTTCTAATATTATGTTATTTAATATTATTGGTGAACAATTCGGTTACTTTCCTCTAAAAGCAACAGCATTTGATTTTGTGCCAAATACTTCAAAATTACAATTATTATATATATTATTCAACTGAAACTGAGTTTCCTGGAGACCATCTTCATTTTATTACATCATAATCAAGTAATCACTGATGCTAAAATACTCAGAATTATATAACTTGTTATTTTAAGTGCAGAATTTGTTCTACTCTTCAGTTCCCACAGGCCTTATCTAAATGTAGCATTAAAAAGAGGGAGAGACTTCCAATAGCCCTGTCTCATTCATTAATTACTTTCTGTTTCTTCTTAGAGTTGGTCTTTCCATGATTTGTATGTCTTTATGTACATATTTCTTTATATGCATATCAAATGGCCTGGGTAAATTCGTTATTTCCAAAAACTTCTCTCCGTCTATTTGATAAACTAGGCCAAAAGAGCAACTTTTTTTGTTGCTGTTACACTCTTTTATCGATTATCTGTTTAACTGCAAAAGCACTGCTAGTATAAGGCTGTAAAAAAAAGTAAAAAAAGAAAAGGTAAAAAAGTGAAGCTATCCCTGTACCAGGCCGTGAAGGCCCATAGGGTTGTGAGACACTGAGGGTCCCACATTATCTAGACAATCGACTCAAAGATGGCGGCAAGGTTGCCAGCCTTATGCACCGGCCACACTTTACTCCCCAGGAAAATTATTTAATTAATTCCTGGTACTCATTTCTGTTAGAGGCTGAGTCAACCCCAGGGCCATAGTGCGGCTGGAAGGATTAGGTCAAATGAAAAAAAATCCAATGACCTTATCGGAACTTGAACCCGCGACCTTCCGACTTTCCTAAATACATTTTTATTTCACTGTAATACGGGAATAGAGATTCAGCAATATTCTGAATTATACTATTAAAGTGCTTCCAAAAACAGTGTATCAAGCATTAAGAATGCTAATTCCTTGATAATAATCACAATTGTTTCTCCTTCCATTTTTAAATAATGGTATTATTTTAGTAATAATACCAATTTGTTGGAATTTTACATTATTTCCAGCACATGTTTAACAAACATAATTGTTTACTGTTAAGAGAAATTCCTGAAAATTTAAGCAGATCACCATTCATGCAGCCTGCTCCTGTGCTTTTCTTATTTTCAATTCCATGTAAAAGCGTTAGCAATCCTTTCATTGTAATCAGGTCTTCCTCTTCTGATTGACCCCCTTCTTTACCATTTTCAGCTGTATGTCTTCTAGAACTGTACCACAGTTCCCTGTAACATTCAGTCCATTCCTCTTCTTTGATATTGTTTATCAATGTCTTATCTTTCTCTTCACTCTGTAATTGTTCCATGATGTCAGAGGCCACATGTCATGTTCTCTTATGCTTATAAACTTATCCATGATGAACTTCTCTTATAACTGATTTAGCTAAGTCTTTTCTTGTCTTACAGATATTCCTGCCCTGTCAATTCTATTTATTTCTGGAGATAAATTTTATACACCTTCTTTTTATTGACACTGTTCCTTTAATTTGATAATTAAGATTTTTAGATCTTTTCCCTTCTTTTATCAGTTACTTCATCAGAACCTTTACAGATTGCTGTGCTAATGTTTTTCCATTCTTCATCAATATTTTTCCCCTGTAGTACTGTATTCTGGTATCCAGTTACATTAGTTGCAAATTTATACACACACACATGTATACATGTAAAACAAATTTGTTGTGGCATGCTGTTTCTACCAGCCAGTTCATGTTTACAATATATTTTGGCTGTATATGGCCATCTTGAGGTACATTTCTTGGGTTGACTGTTTCACTGCAGGAGTCACTTTCAAGTACCCACATATGACAATATAAAAATGTAAAAGTATAAAAGTTCTATGTCAAAATTGGACCCTGTTAATATAAATTTACTTAATGATAAAAGGAGTCTAAGATATGATGGTGTGTGTGTGTGTGTGTGTGCATGTGTTTATAATCGCATCTCAAAACATGCATTAGTATAATGGAAAAGCATGGCATGCAACAACATCCAATGATGACTGGCACTAATGAAGAGAACACAAAATTACACTGCACACAATTTTTAGCTTACTCTTCTCATTTTGACAAAAATAGAAGTANAACAGCATTAGTATAATGGAAAAGCATGGCATGCAACAACCAAAACATCCAATGATGACTGGCACTAATGAAGAGAACATAAAATTACACTGTACACAATTTTTAGCTTACTCTTCTCATTTTGACAAAAATAGAAGTATGCTTATGCAATCACCATGATGTCTATGTATCACCCCACCCATATTAAATTTTGAATACCTGAACCAATCTTCATGAAACCTGGTACTTATTACATGGCACTTGAGCCCATCCCAGTGGCATACCACATAAATCCTTCCCATCAGTCTGTGTGTCTGTATACGCAACTCCTTATCAGTTCTAGGTTAATGGATATGTAGAAACACTGCTTCGGCATGAATGCCCACAAAACAGCAGATAAATTGTTGGAAGTATCATTTTGTACGTGGCGTGTGTCACATCAAAGGGCAGTAGGCAATTAGGTCTTCACAGAACTTCTTGTTAATTAACTACTTAATTCATAGTAACAAGGTAGAACATGGACATAGAACTTCACATTTTTATACTGCTGCATACTTGTAAGTGATACATGTGCAGTGAAACTATCAATTCAAGACACATATCTGATGATGGCCCTATATAACCAAAACCTGTTGTAAACACATATAACACATTAATTAGGCTGCAAAAACAAGATTATACAACTAAACAGCTGTATTATAAGGCTGTTTTATACACACTATACTTGCCTCCTAGTATTTCCCTTTCATAACTGCTTACTTGTGACTGATATAATCTTTTGATACTTGGTTCTTGAAGTAACTTAATTTTGTACACTTCAGTGTCCAGCCTTCTTTGCGTCTTGTTTCTTGGTACTTCCAACTGTGTTAAGGGCTAGATTATAGATGTAATCAAATAATGGCCAGAGCATATGTCACTGGCTCTGTATACCTCAGTGCCTCATACTTGATTTGATAATTTTTATTTACTATCACATAATTTGTAAGTGATCTTGTGCCACTTTGGTTTCATGTATATTTGTGTATATACTTCTTCCTAAAAGGTAATTTCTTATCTTCAAATTACTGACTGCAGCAAACTGACAAAATTGTTGCACATACCCCACCTCGGCAATAGATCAAGGTGAGTAGCCAAGTGTCATATCCTTGGGGATAACAGAAACACAAACCAAAATAAATTAATTTTTTTAAACATGGTCTCAAAAAGAACAAGTATGCAGGCTACCTAAATTGTTTTTAAGACTGACATCAAAAGATATATGTTTAAATTTTATGACAAGTAAATTTATTTTATGATATGCAATCTAAGTTTCAAAATAAAGTTGTATTGCCTGAAGAAACGTGAAGTCTATTTTATAGCTTCCCTGAACATATTGTAACGTGTTTGGAGTAGGTACTTCCATGGTAACGCAATGACAATGAGCCGTTGCGTAGACAATGCTGAAACAACGAACGGGTCTCCCTGGAGATGAACAACAGAGAGCTTGTGCTCGTTGCATAACAACGGACTGTTGGAACAGCGATAACAGAATCATGAGGAATGGTGTCTGTTATCTGGTCTGCATAATGCCTATATAAGCAGAGCTTGAGACACGTATGAATGAGACAGTCTTGGGATAGCCGCCGCTGAACACAGTCGAGATCCGGCCACGGCCAAGGACAGTTGAGATGTCGCATTGAAGTAGAGGCAGTACTTGTGATACTGCAAGTGGTAATAATTGTAAGGTATGTAACAGTGAGTGTCCAATAAAAGTTCACTAAATCCTAGACCCACTTATCACTGAATCCACGTAGAAGTGACAATAAGAGGTTATGGGCCCACGATCATATTATTGATAAGTATAAATAGTAAAAAGTGATACTGTTTTGCAAAATTATAAAACATGAGATAAGTCTTGATGATGATAACATGTTAACTGGTGCAGGTTTTGGTGATGTTAAACTTGTGAATGACAATTTTAGCCATATCTCAGATGTACTGCATGTACCAAAATTGTCTACAAATCTGTTATCTGTGAACTCAATTGTAAATAAGGGTATGATTGTGTTATTCACCAAAGACTGTTGCAACTTATATGATTCTGATAATTTTGAGGTAACAGGCAAAGTTCTTGCCAAAGCATATCCTGAAAATGGGATTTATTGTTTAAATACCAAAGCTAACTTGACCCAATATGCAAATACTGCAACTAAAGATAAGATTAATACCAAACAGAATAACGACAAATGTGAAAAATCTTGTATTAATACTGTAAAGAATGAACAAGTTGCAAGTACCCAGCAAGTTGGTGAACAGCTGTTGTGGCATAGGCGTTTGGGGCATTTAAATAGGGTTAGCATGCGGTTGCTAAAAAAAAAGGTTTAGCTAGTGGCATCGATTTTCAAGAACAAGATCAGACAAAGAAATGTGTTCCATGCCTGGAAGGCAAGATGACAAAGAAGCCTTTCCTACAGTTAAAGAAAAAATGGTCAAAAAGGGAAACTTAATCTATTACATTTAGATCTGGTTGGGCTATTTGAAGTACCCTCTAATCGGAATGCTAAATATTTTTTGACTATTGTGGATGATCATAGTAGAAAAATCTTCATTGTTTCTTGAAACAAAAAGGTGACACATATGAAGCCTTTAAAGAATTTATGAGAATGGTTGAGACAGAAACTGGATTGACTATAAGAGCTGTTCGTTCCGATAACGGTGGTGAATTTTGCGGCAAATTATTCAACGGCATGCTAAAACAAAAGGGAGTTAAAAGGGAATTCTCTGTGCCATATAATCCAAAACAAAATGGAACTGCCGAACGAGCTAATCACAGTATTGTGGAAAAACAAGATGTATGTTGTATGATTCCGGCTGAAACAAAAGATTCTGGGCTGAAGCAGCATAAACAGCCGTATATCTTTTGAACAGATCACCTGACAAGAAACTAAGGAACCAATTGCCCGAAGAAATATGGACATGAGAAAAGACTGATCTCTCCCACATAAAAATTTTCAGACGTCCGGCTTATGATCATGTACCATCAGAGAAACGCCAACAATTGTAAAGCGTGTGAGCGTAGAAGTGACAATAACGGGTTATGGGCCCATATCCTGAAGGATATGATATTAAGGGGGAGTCTAATAAAGTTTGTAAGTTAAAAAAATCAGTTTACAGACTAAAACAAGCTGTTAGGTCATGGAATAAGAAAGCAACAGAGGTTCTGAAAAGCCTAGGGTACAAGCAAACTTGTTCTGAACCATGTATTTATACCAAATAAAAGGGCAATTCTGTAATTAATATAGCATTGTATGTTGATGACTTCTTCATATTTCATAATGACAATGTCGAAATTGAGAATTTAAAAAGAAAATTGCAACAATGTTTTAAAGTCAAGGATTTGGGACTGGTTAAGAAATGTCTAGGAATGGAAGTGAACAGAGACGGGGCAAAGAAAACTATAAAGTTGACCCAAACTCAATATTTGAACAATGTTCTTAAGAGATTTAATATTCCTAATGAGATTAAACCAGTTAGTCATCCAATAGAACCAAATAGCAAATTGAAACCGTTGCCTAAATCGAATAAATCGATCGAGAATCTAGATGATGTGCCATATCAACAAGTTGTAGATTCAGTGATGTATTTAGCCGTCAATAATGACCGAACAAGCCATATTGACATAAGAGTTCATTTTGTAAGAGAGTGGGTTGAATCAAAGGAATTGTCAGTACATTACATTCCTGGAAATCAATTAGTTGCTGATGGTTGCACGAAAGGTTTAAATGTATGGAAATATACTGCTTTTATTAATTCCCTTGGATTGTGCTAAGAATAATGTTTCCAAATGATGTTCTAAATAATAATATTTTTTTTATATATTGATTAATGAATAAGTATTTTTTAAATTCCCAAAACTGTTTATGGGAGAGTGTTATGTTGGCAACACTCTAATGTTAAAATATAATGCTAGAGTTGACAACGGCGTAGTAAACAATTTTCAATGATAGACTGTGCTACATGTGCTGTTCCTAATTTCTCTATTGTTATGTGTTACTACGGTTATGTGTGTAAAAACATAAATTCTCTATTGTTATGTGTGTGAATACATATAAAACACTTTTCATGTATCAAAAGGTTGTCTTAATAAAGCAGGGTTAGAGTGAGCACTGATTCTCACTTATCATTCGATCCACGTAGAAGTGACAATAACAATTTGTCGCGTGACATACCCGACACGTGACAATATGTTCAGTAGCGCTTCTATAATTCAGGCTTTCACTAATTTGGAAAGGGTTTGCTCCCACTTAGTCTGAATTAATTAGGTCTTACTGTATATCTAGCAAACACATTTCAGCACTGTTTCATCAGAGCTGTTACAAGGTATCATTTTAGCTTCCTAATTTAGTGAAAGTGCTATGTGAATCTTGTGGAAATATGTTCTGGTACTCCAGACACCAAATCACCAACATACACCACAAAGCAACAAAACACCAGGCCATTGACCAACCCACCACAACAAAGGATGATGTGGAAAGACACAAGATCAGGTCCTCCTTGGTCAGAGTGAAGCAGTACTGATCAGGAAACAACAAATATGACTGTTATTTCGGGCAGTGTCAATCAACTTGACCCTTTCAAACACAAGGCCTTGGAAACTGGATCTGTTTACATCATCAAATTCCCACAGTCTGGATCACTGGTGATTGAAACAGATCCAAAATATTGTGTTCAAAAAAACTTTAGAAAACAGACAATGTCCACAATAAATGTTTACCGTAACATATGATCATCAGAACCATCTAGGCATGGCTTAATGCTGATGAGTGTCTCACAGTAATTCTATTAAAATCACAGTCAAATTAAAAGCTATGAAATGAATATTCACAATGTACAAAGGAACAAATTAATAACACTGGTTCAGACATGACAAGCCTGGGTTCCTGGTCACAAAACATTCAGACAGATCTATAGAAATATTAAAGAGTTTAACTACATAGAAACTCATAAAGTGTTTTCTTTCAAATAAGGAGTGACACCAGTCACCAGACCTCTAACTGCATAGTGACGATCACAATATAATTTCACCTTGTACACAGTCTCAACTTCTCTAATGGCATTTTCTGCCTTCACCCAGCTGGCTGCTGCCTATGTCGCCACTTAAATTTAATCACAGAAAGTACAGATTTGCAATGTAACATTATACAGTCCAGTTTGCATACTGATTTGTCATTCAGTGACACTCATATCAACCATGATGTTCAATGGCAATAGTGGTAACTATAAGCAAATGAGGCAGAAATTCTGGAAAGGAGACACCATGCCAAGAAAATCTCAAGCCGGCTGCATCCTCAATAGTCTCGAGTGAAGTTCCAGCCAATGGTGATGTGTCAAAGGACTTACATATGGACCTAACATGATAATGATTTGAAACAGTCTTTAGGTTGGTACTATATGCTCCTGAAGTAAACACTGACAGGAACTGTTTCCACACAACCTTCTACATTTTGAACAAAACAAAACTAGCTGCATGGTTCATGAAGGAACAAACATAAATGGTGCATTTGTGGGCACTGCCTCTTGGAGATAGTGCTCTCATACTGAACATCATACTGTCATAATACAGCATGACTCTCGTGTGGGTTAAAAGGACTAGCACTGACAACATAACAAAGGAGAAGACATAAAGTGTGGTATTTATCACCTTCTGTGAAGTGTAAAATCCTGGAGATGCTTCCGAGCATGGGTTCTGTTACAGGAAAGTGATAGCTACCATTAAAGTATTTGTAGCCTGTCACAGAGAGTCAATATATAATACCTGCATTGCAAAACGCAGTCCATGTCAACAGAATCCTAAATCGTGCTGACTCAATCTACACGTGACAGAGTTTACATCAAGTATGTACACCACAGCAGGAAAAAAAGATTTCAAAAAAACATATTCACAATACTGAAGTGTCCCACGGCACAGACACCAACATCAAAGTACTACCTATCTTCTATATCTATAAATACAGTTGGTTCCAAGTTCCTTTCCACAGCACTGCACTGCACTACATGCCATATCTGAAACACACAAATTTCATGATGTTCGCATAATGTGAGGCATTTTCAGGGATGGGCAGATTGTGTTTGCAGGAAAACGAAATTAAGAATCCTGTGTACCAAGAATTCACTTCTTCGAGATACATGGGTCATTCAGTAATTAAGTGGAAAACATGTAAGTTTCAGAGGAGGTGCCATCTCATGTGATGTCATGATCTCACAAAACTGCCACAGATATCTGCAGTGACTATTTCAACCAATCAGCTGTCCTGTACATAAATTTATGTGAAATACATGGGAGAAGAGAATCTGTGGGAGGTGTAGGGGCCAGAAACTAAACAAGGGGTTTGGGGAATCAGTGCCAATCAGGAACTGAGGGACTTATATAAAACCCCTGGATCTGGCAGCGGATACTAAGAGGAGAAGACTGGAGTGATCGGGGTGCATGATGAGAATGGTTTCATAAGAAAGAGACTGGAAAGTAAGTCAGATGGTAAGAGAAGAGTGGGAAGGCCCAGGCAATGACAGCAGAAAGATGTAAAGAGTGATTTAGGAGAGCTCAAAGTGAATATATGGAGCCAAACACACTACAAGACTGGCATCAGATAATGGTAATGGAAGCATCTAAAGTTCCATACTCATTTTCACTGTTATCCAACCATTTTTTGCACATTTCTTATGTCTACAGGATGTCCCAGGAGGAAAGGTCATAGCACATGTACATGTCTTATTCCGAATGGTTTACGAGACAGAGCTATGAAAGTTATCGCCCACATAGAGGAATGTCAAGATGCACTCAGACAAAGAACATGCCATGTCCACACACGAGCTGCAACGTGTACTGATGCTGACAGTGGAATTTTCAAAAATGTATTATACTAGGTAAAGTATACCAACTTTGTCACTTGAACAATAAATACTGGTATCAGAAACAGTCATTGGATTCTTTCAATTTACCTAATCCTTCCAGCTATATTATGGCCCTGGGGTCAACTCAGCCTCTAACAGAAATGAGTACCAGGAATATTCTTGGGGGTAAAGGGCAAACAACCTTACCACCATCTATGAGCTGACTGCCTAAAATGTGGGAACCTCAACATTTCACAACCCTATGGGACTCCATGGCCTGTTACAGGGATACCTTCACTTTTTTTTTATTAGAATCAGTATGTAATAATTCTTTCTTACAAAGAGTTTTGGAACTGTGCAGTGAAACAGCTCTATCTCAGAAAATTTTCAGAACAGGACACATGTACGGATACACTTCTTGCTTAGAATGACTGATACTGTGACCTCCCAGAATATTGACCTTTCCTCCTGGGACATTCTGTATAACAAAGCTGGTGGCATCAGTGGCCAGATGAAGTTACCTGCAGAAGTGTATTCAAATACTAGGTGGTTCAAATATGACCGGGACTGATTTTTTTGTAAACAAGCCACACTGCACAGCAGCTGTGTGACCTTGAGAGAGTGAAGCCACAACCTCCACCCTCCCTCCTGTTAGGGTTAGAACCTGTTCAGTCCTGTCTGGAAGTTGCTAGAGTGATGAGTGAACAGAAGGTACCGCGGAGCATGGAACAACACATTGTGATCAAATTCCTCGTTGGAGAAAACGTCCTGTCCGCTGAAATTCACCACAGACTCCAACAACAGTATGGGGAAGAGTGTCTCACGGACCCGTGTGTTTGAGTGGTGTAAGTGCTTCAGAGAGGGCAGAGAGCACGTGGAGAATGAACCGCAAGATCGTCGGCCACGAACATCCATCACCAAGCCAAACATTGATCGTGTAGACGCACTTATTCGTGAGAATAGGCACATCACTATCAAGGAACTTGGAGCAATGCTGTCCATCAGTGTTGGTAGTGTAGAAGACATCATGAAATACCACCTGCACGATGGGTACAACGCACTTTGCCGGACGTGAACAAAATGGTGCGCATGCAAGTTGCTAGTCGTCTCCTACAGCAGTTTCAAGATGAAGGTGATGCATTTTTGAAGTCTACAGTGACCACCAATGAAACGTGGGTGCACTACTTCATTCCCGAGTCCCAGCAATCATCACGCGAGTGGCGGCATACCAGTTCTCCTAGACCCAAGAGAGTGCGGAGGAACCGTTCGGCAGGAAAAGTGATGGCAACGTTCTTCTGGGACTGGCAGGGGTTATCCATGTAGACTTTCTGACAGATGCCAGAACAGTCAATGCAGCTTATTACTCAGACCTCCTGGCAACAGACGTGAAGGAAAAGATCCCATCCAAGCGGAAGAGAGGTGAAAGCAGGTAGCCTTCCTTCAAGACAATGCACGCCCCCATACGGCCAAAACAACAATAGAAACCCTCTGGAAATTGAAATGGAACCTTCTGACACATCCGCTGTACAGTCCCGATTTGGCACCAAGTGATTTCTACCTGTTCGGAAGGCTCAAATCAGACTTGCAAGGCATGCGGTTTGTGGACGACACCGTCATCCAGAATGTTCAGGAGTGGATACACCGCCAACCACAAGCCTTTTTTGAAAAGGGCATCAGGATGCTTCCAGAACGTTGGGAAAAATGTGTTGACTCTGGAGGGGAGTACGTTGAAGACTGACATGTGCAAGTAAGTGTTTGGCAATTTTGGTTTAAAAAAAAAAAAATCAGTCCCGGTCATATTTGAACCACCTTGTACCATAATGATGCCTACCAACAGCACTTCTAGAGACTAACTTCGATAGTTCATGTTCACAGCTCACAAAGATCTGCTATGTCCCTTTTCCATACCCTAAAATTAAGCTATGTAATCTGTTTGACATAACAAAATGGCTACCAAATTCCAAAGAACAGCAATACATACAGTGCAATTAATTTATGTTTAGCAGTGAACAGTTTAAAACACATACCTTCATACATTTGGGTTTCACTCCAACTCTAATATCATTACGCCACCCTTGGGTGGCAGCGGTACATATAACTACGCTGGATATCAATGGAAGCGATACTGCCTCGCTGCTTTAATGCTCACATATGTCTTCTTCATGTCATCTTCCTCGTCCTTCTTCACCTCTGTGAATCGCTCACCTTTCAAGCTGACTATTTTGTTATCCCGATACCTAACTAGCTTCTTTGGTTCCTGAAACATTACATGCCTTATACAGTAGTCTAAATTTTTCTAACAGTGGTGTGCAACAATAAATATTATGCTGTATCTCAGCATCCTGTTGCAGTGGATATTAGAATTTATATTCAGTTGTTTACTGCCTACCATGCAACAACATCAAGCTTTAAAATTTGTCACTACACTACATGTTTCAGCCTAACTTGGCCATCATCAGGTGTGCTGAAATTCAGAGGAACTGCCATGCCTTCCGTGCTACTGCGTGACATCCACACTACACATGATGGGCAACCCGCTAACTCATTCAGTCGCAGTGCCACAGACCTCTGTCATAATCTACTACACCATAGTGAAGGCAAAGAAAAAGTTGTCTGTTGTATTACTATACACATTTTTAGCCTGCACTGACTGACATGAGATTTGATTGATGTCCTGATGGGTATTTTTTCCTGAAGACTGTCACTGTTTTTATTGTTTTTATTGATGGCAATGACCACAGACAGCAAGAAGGCTGCCTACAGTGCACCCAGATGTGGCCAAAACGCTGACAACTGTAGCACTGTGTAAGCCTGTTTTAGATTTTTAAGCTTTGACCTTTATATCTATGTTCCAGAATGCTGTCAAGTTGAAGATTTCTGGAGCTTTCTGAGTCCTTGTTAGCTTAACTAGTTAGAGGAGAAGGGAGATGTGCGTGACCCCTCCTTCTGAAGTGGGATGTCTGAACAGACGCTGAACATTTGGAAGTCATGCATCTGACAAAATATGGGCATGACTGAGATGGGTAGGGAAGGAGCAGAATCTGGCAAGACTCACAATGTCACTGCTTTCTGCTGGCATGTGCATTGCAGATGTTCCAAGCACAGTGAGACTGTTGCATTATGGTCAAAATAAACATTTGGTTCTCTGCTACCTCTTCAATCTTACATCAGGTTAACAATTTGTAGTTCGAAACATAGGACATTGATTTACTATAGTCTCATACAGAAGTCACCATAATTTTTCACTGAATGTGGTGGACTGGCAAAGTGTTAGTTTGTTTGAAAGTACTTTATCAGATGAAAAAGTACACCCTTGAATGACACTATTTTTCACACCATGTCAATGCATCAATAATAAAAGTGCAGGAAATTATGAGTTTGTACATGAATCAACTTTGTGAGTAAAACAACCATTTGTTTGCTGGGTTAATTAATCACAATTCATGTATTTGTACTTCACCTTACATACAACAAATGAAAGATTTTTCAGTTACATGCATCCTGGTATCTTTCAATTAGCCCTAAAAACTGCCAGAACTGAAACCACAATTTAAAATATATGTTTCTGTAACTTTTATAATAAACACAAATTAGTCCTGCTATGGCCAACAGACCCTCTGTAACAAAAAATAAGTGCAACTAACTCAGGCTCTGCTTGTATGGATCAGTCTCTGGTCGGCATTCACTATCTCTTTCACTGCTGCTGACACAAACCTTGCCACTGGTCACTTGGGTAGTCAGTTCAGCATGCCTGCCTAAGTCGTTACTGCATGACATAATGCATTATGCAAGCCTGGAACCTGCCAGATGCCAATTTGACACAGAATGAACTGTGATAAAACATGACTTGGCTAACTTAACAAGCTATTCTGTACCAGATGCCATGGACAACTCAATTTTTACTGTGGACACATCACATGTCCAGTCATCAATTACACATAAGACATATCAGAGCAACTGAGATGGGTACCTGGTGCTGATGCTCAATTATGCAACAACTTTTAGCAAAACCTACACACTGAGAGGGAATTTGTTTACTGATGACTACCAGGGAATTCTGCACTCTCAATGAAGCGATTAAAACTGCATAGATCAAAATCAACTAACATTACACATATGCAAAAGTCTCCAAGCATTGTCCCATGTACTTACAGACTTAGGCCCAACAGGACGATGTTCCCTTATGTCATCATCTTTGTCTACATAGCTGTATCGGGCGATAATTCGAGATTTGAGCTCCTGATCATCCACGACTGCCTTCTGCCTTTGTGCCATTGGCTGAAAAAGATCCCAATGGCTGTCAAAAAATTTGTCAATCCCTGAGCCAGTTTCCAATGGCATAAAAGCCACACAAAGTGGTGCACATCAAGCCTTCCCTTCTTTCCCAGTAGCATTTCGTCAATTTTAACCAAACATGACAGGGACTCGAACTCCAACCCCTCATTCGTCCACCCCATAACTAGTCACTATACCGACTGTGCTATTCCAGCTTATTGTGGACACAGCGAAGACAATATCTACTGCTGGGAACTGAACTCCAGCTGTTCAGTCTGTACCATGTCAATTTAAGGAACAAGACAGCACAGTTCCACTATACAACATAAAATCTGTTCAGCAACAAATGATTTAAAAAATGTGTACCAGCGACTTAAACCTCAACTGAGACCCCTGCTCATAGTTCTGCAGCACATTAGTTATCTACATCGACTGAAGGGAACAGAAAAAAAAAAAGTAAAGCTATCCCTGTACCAAGCCGTGAAGGCCCATAGGGTTGTGAGACGTTGAGGGTCCCACATTATCTAGACCAAGGGTCTCCAAACTACGGCCCGTGATGTGATTTTATGTGGCCCGTGAAAGAATTGTGCAGAAATGCGCCAACTGAACTAATTTTCCAATGAGTACTGGTAAATGTGATTCCGAGCTTATTGACCTGACATATTATACTGCAGTTCGATGGCTTAGCTGTGGAAAAGTTCTTTCGCGCTTCTTTCAGCTCAGGAATGAAATTGATATATTTCTTACCAAGAAAAACCATCACAAAACACTTTTATCAGATACCAAGTGGCTTTGGAAATTAGCATTTTTTGCTGATCTGGTGAACCATATGAACCATTTGACTTTAAAGTTGCAGGGTGAAAATAACTTAGTCTGTGATTTATTTGCACTTATCAAGACATTCAGAGCAAAGTTGATACTTCTGGAAAGCCAAGTGAAAAATTGTAACTCTGTTCATATGCTATACTGTGCAGAGTTGCATAAAAAGGGTGAAGCAGAATTTCCTCCCTCATGTGCAAATGTAGTCATTTCAGATTTGAAGGAACAATTTTGGAAGCGATCTGCTGATTTCGATTCCAGTGCTCAGGAAATTAGATTGTTTCCAAATCCGTTTGACTGTGATGCTGCAGATGTCCTAAGTCAAATTCAAATGGAAATTATTGAACTTCAGGAAAATTATCATATTAAAGACAAATACAAGGAAGGAAATTTGATCGAATTTTATAAATTTCTGAACTCTGAGCAATTTCCAAATTTAAAGAAATTTGCTTGTAAATTTATCTCC
>NW_019734323.1:395411-409436 GCF_002891405.2 Cryptotermes secundus
CCTGATCTAGACAATCGGCTCAAAGATGGCGGTAAGGTTGTCAGCCTTATGAACTGGCTGCACTTTACTCCCCAGGAAAATTATTTAATTAATTCCTGGTACTCATTTCTGTTAGAGTCTGAGTAAACTCCAAGGCCTAGTGCGGCTGGAAGGATCACGTCAACTGAACAAAAATCCAATGACCCCATCGGGATTTGAATCTGTGACCTTCTGGCTTGTAGTGTAGCACCTCAACCACTATGCTGCCGCGTGGCCACCCATTAAAGTGTGGCAGACTTAAATTATTTGGGAACATCACTAAAAAAATCAAAATTGTATTCATAAAGAAATTAGCAGCAGTGGAATTCTAGCTGCCACTGAGTTCAGAATCTTACCTTCCTATCTTGTATCCTAAAGAGTACAAGATATATAATATACAAAACTATAACGCTGCCTCTTGTTTTGTATGGGTGTAAAACTAGGACTCTCACATTAAATGAAGAACAGATACTGAGGGTCTTTGAGAACAGGGTGCTGAGGACAATATTTGGACCTATGAGGCAAGATGTGAGAGGAGCTTCATAAATTGTACTCTTTACCATTTTTAGAATCATCAAATCATGGAGACAGAGATGGTATGGAATGCAGCACACAGAGAAAAGAAAAGTATACGAGGTTTTGGTCAAAACCATTGGAACACCTACATGCAGTTGGCAAGATAATATTAAAATGGATACTAAAGAAACAGAATAGGAAGATGTGAACTATATTTATCTGGCTTAGAACAGGAACCAGTGGAAGGCTCTTGTGAACATGGTAACAAAACTTTGAGTTCCACAAACTGCTAGGAGTTTTTTTTTTCTGTTGGCAGAGAATGTTCAGCAACAAAGACTTCCAGTCTCAAGAATGTTACATTATGTCACATTACACTGTTTTCCCTTGATCCAAAGTTAGAATAACTGTAGGATACAAAAATATACATACAGTACAACTGAAGTTTTCCCATACAAAAACCCAAGAAAACATGGTGGCTACACATAAGGCTATTCAAAAATACTGCAACAGATTTGATCAATGCATTGCCAGGCAGCAGCTCTGTAAACATGGTCCAACATACAACAATGGAGAAAGCTGTTTTTTCTGTGTTCACAGTGATGTCACACAACAGTAGGTAGTGACCACATGACGTGTTTCCTGTGATGCATGTCTGTTCTGTGGCTATATAAGTAAGAGACCAGGAGGGTTCACAGCAGTTACGAGTAGCAGTAGCTGCAGAAGCACATGAACAAGCAAGCAAGCAGTAAGCTTGAGGAGTACACAAGAGTACAGGAAGTCAGTCTGTGAAGATTTAATGTGATTTGAAGACTTTATGTGTGCTATAGTGCAGTGAAATTGGGAGTGTGTGACTTAGAGAGACTCTTGTAGTTCCTGTCTTATAAATCCATGAAGGCTAGTGGAGACAGACTGAGAAGATTAGTTTGGAGTGACTGTAAACTGTCGGTCAAAAAACCCAAAATTAACAGCCATGGAGATTTGTTGTTGTGCTGACCACGTGACACCCTGTATCTGCTAAAGTTGGCACTAACTTCTCTGACAAGCTGCAGTCATTCGGTTGGTATAGTTCGCTTGCAGACTAAAGTTTGTTTTTCATTGTAAATTGTGTAAACAAGTGATAATGCTGTAATAAGTGTGATAAAGAGAAGTTGTAACTGAAGTGCTAATAAATCCAGTCATCTGAACTAGAACCCATTATTTTTGTCACACATACCCCCATACAATACATCCACTTAAAACATCAATACTGTCTACTTACGCTATTTACACAGCCTTTAAATGGATAAGTAATTTTTTAGACAACAAATATTCATTGATAGAGAAAAACGAGTGTGTTTAAGTACCATTTCAGTGCTATTTTAATAATTCATTCACAAGACTTTCAAGATCAGATGGAAGATTACTGAAAATTCTGATCCCAGTATAATACGTTGTTTTCTGAAAGTATGAGAGGTTAACAGTTGATTTATGAAGATAGTGCTAGTGTCTTGTGTTAACACTGTGTACATCTGTTACTTGTGAATGAGAACTGTGCTAATACAGTAAACAATGAGCAATTCGTACCCCATGACAAGACAGACAGAAGAATTATATGTGATACTTCCAATGATACAACATGGTACATAATCCATAATATTTACAATTATATACTTCTTTTATTCAACTACATGCTTCAGTCTAATTGGCCATCTGTTTTCTATGTAACATATTTTTTGTACCCACTGGCCAAAATTTACTATTTAATTCTAAAATTGATAATTGTGATTTTATGAGGAGTTCTGAAAACTGTCAATGGTTAAAATATTATAAGATAGCATTAAAATTGATACCATAAAGTCATGCGTCATTTGTTTATATTTCCAATATTATAAGATGTCACATTAAATATGCCGCATGTGAATTTGTTTCCTTTGTGCTGTTTGACAGGCCATTATTCTGTGTTGACTAGGGTGGTACTCTGGAGAGCTGTTTATAACTGGGATTAGAAGCTGTAAGTTGGATGCTGATGCATTATATTCTTTTATTACCTATTGTCTGTATGAATTTTTGCTATTTTCTTAATGTTTTGTGTTTGTCAGTGATAAGCTACAGACTTGCGGCTCTTTTTGTAATTAGTTGTGATTCCTTCTAGGTTTCCTTTTGTCTGTTGTGTAATTGGCATATTTCTGTTTGCCAGTGACATTAGTTGCTATATCAATGTTTTAAACTTTGGTTTTGTATGTGTAGTTTGTACTTGGGCACTGTATGGTTGTAGTCTTTTACCTTATTGAATAAAAACACTGTTGGTGAGGTCTGTGTGTGAGTGAGGTTGTTACTGGCTTCCTGTGTATAAGGTACAGGTGGTGCTCTCTATTTGCATAATGGTTATATTTTGCACCAAATATGGACCTATCATTGTATATGTCCATGTCTCCACAACAAAGCCCTGCTTCAAAAGCAGCACAAAAATAAGGAACAAATACATTTATGAGATATCCAACAATAACTCACAACCAAACAACCTTGACAGTGTAAATGAACAATGCATGTCCTTTTAATTCTAATTTTAATTTCAACTTTTATTGTCACATGTATGAGTGACTATAGATGGGGTTTTAGATTGGTAATAGGATCTACTGAACACTTACATAATGTAACTACAAGTAACTATAGCATTATTGCTAATTCAAGCTCTTTGCAGTTCACTACAGCACACACTAATTCTTCTCAGTCTGCTGTGTCTTCACCAGTTGTTGCCTGGTTCTGGATCTCAACAGTATCCTCTGCTTCCATGCTCACATTCTTACCAAATGGCAAATGTTCCACAACTCATTGCTCCATCTGTCCTGCTTACAATGTCTCGGCACGGACCGCAGAGAAAACACCGTTCCTCTGTTGCTGTGTCCAATTGTTGCCATGCAAACATGACTGTTCGCAAAGCTGTTACTCAGTAATGTCTGTTGTTATTTTTGCTTATCTCACAGTTGTTGCCTAGCAAGAGGTCTACATGCCACAATATTTTAACCATTGACAAAGTTTAAAAACTCCTCACCAAACCACACAAGTAAAAATTTTGGAATTTAACCCTTTGACGTGGTCATTTAAATTCCGCGGCCGCGGCTCCTGCGGTAATATATTCAGCCGGCCATTTAAATTTTGCTCGAAAATTATTTATTCATCATTGTTCTTAAATTCTATGAGATAGGAACATGAAACTTTCACTAAAATGATCTTAAAAGGTGGTTTTATAACCTTACCTTATAATATGAACCCCCTTTATATCTTCAATGGAAGCAGGTTGTTTAGTATTTGAGCAGTGAATGGTACGCTTTGAAGGATGAAACTTTCACTAAAATGATCTTAAAAGATGGTTTTATAACCTTGCCTTATAATATGAGCACCCGGTATCTCGGCTATGTAAGCAGGTGACGCCTTGAAGCATTAGTCTAAACACAGCGCTGGCTCACATTCACCAAACCAATACTGCGTATCTTTACTTTTGCTTTTTTTTTTCTAACCACACTTCTGTGCGGCCCTGCCTTCTTCCCCGTGGGGGGAATACAAGTGGAAATGTCCCTCCGTGAGTCGTATATTTTGACAGATTAGCTGCAGTAAATTCAACCTTTGTGTTATCATAAGAAGGGTTTGGTGCTTCTGCGTTTCAGATTCCAACCTTTTCGGCTCCCCAGATGTCGTAGGGGTGACCACAGAATTCATGAATTTATTATAAGAACTGGCTGGTATATAGAGGAAGAAAGCAGAGCTTAGCTGGCTCAAAAAAAATAGTTATGGTCATCCCTCGAAACGACCACCAAGGTCAGTACGATAAAATGGCGTCAACTGGAGCGATAATGAGTACTTTTCCCTCCCCCACACACATCCGTATCGTCTCAGGGGGTGACCACAGTGTTCTGCCTTAAATTGTGGCGTTTTTCTCAGAACTGGGCCTTTGTACTGTGCGAAATCAATGGATAATGCGAGAATAAATTTCTGGACAACCCTATTCTAAGAATTTCAGTTGAGTGTGTCAATGTGGCCAGCTCAGGGTAATATGATATCATATACAACAGTAAACATCACGTCTCTTCTGTTTATATCTTCAAAGCAAAGAAAACACGCTTTCATAACAGTACAGCTAGAAACCGCTCGCCAGAACCACAGGAACTTTGCTGCAAGACAGGCATATGTAACGATGACTTGGCACAGATAAAGTCGTGTCTTATTTATACTCTGTTCTACTGACAACAGGCCAGCGAAAAATCTAACAATCTACAGCAAAACCATCAATTATTATGGGCGTTATAACATAGGTGTGCAGCTGAACGAAACATACACGTCGAACCCCCCCAGACGATTTAAATCCCTGACGAAACATACACGACGAACCACGGCAACGGGTTAATGTAAACATTGGCAAATGGATGGTAGAGGAAAACACTTAAATGAAAAACAAGCATATTACTCCCTCAGGATAGCTGATCAGGCTGAAACATGTAATTCAATAAAACGTATATAAATGCAAATATTATTAATTATAAACTCTTGTGTTGTGTCTAAAGTCTTGCTTATGAGACTGGAGATCTAAGGTCAAGATTAATGGTTAAAAACTTCTGAAGATAATCAACACAAAATATGAATGCCTTATCATATATTGAATTTCTGAGCTTATGACAGACTAAGCTCTTGCGAGCTGAACTGACCACTGAGGTCACCCATTCTGTACATCAAGACTGGGTACTGGGGCATGACACCATGGACTCTGGCAGATCATTACCATTGCTTTTAAGGAAAATGCTACCTCCAACTTCAGGACAGAGGACTACTTGTCTACCTTGATGATGAAAGCAGCAAGTCCTCTGAAGTGTTGGTAAGGATCTGCCAGACTATATGGCGTCACACACAAGAAGTCTGTGAGCTTCAGGTGATGTATCAGCCATCTCCTCTGTATGCAAGGCCCATGTAGCTAATGCTCACCTGTAGAACTGTGGCGTTTGAGGACAGACTCTGGCCTGCCTCCTGCCTGTGCAACACTAGCTGGGCTGCACGGGCCACATCTCCCTCTGCAATCGTCAGACAGTGTTGCACTTCAATGCTGCATGCCCCTGGAAACATCTCCTGTAGCAGGTGCACCTGCGTTGCAATGTATCCTGAGTCCTGATAAACAATAGGATTGCATGTTCTGGAGAATTGGTGACACAGCAAATTGTGACTTTGAAATGCAGCAAATATTAATTTGCATTCATTGAAATATATTACAATTAACTTCACTAAGTTTGCAGATATTCCAGATTTAATTGGAATGTTGTAATCCTGACTAATAGGTCCCTTTCAGGTGTGTTCACAACTTTGCACCGGGCCTATTAAGACTGTTTTGTCTGTCCAGCTGTATACATAAAACAAGTGGACAAATACAGAAATGATTTTAATGAAATCTGATACTGGAAAGTTTAAAATTTGTCAACACATTCAAATTATGGTTAAAACTGAGCAAAAATAATGAACAGCATACACGAAATCCTACATGAGTATAACGTATTAAGTATTTAGTAGTGACAAACGTTTCAAAGATCATTAAAGAGAGAAGGTGGGTTGTCTGATCACACCAGAAGATTGACAAAGCCTATTATTTTGATAACAATTAAACACAGCATGCTCCCACCTGAATTATAAATCTACATCTAATTAAAAGAAATATTGTCACATGTATTAGTGACTTGTAGACGGCGTTTGGATTGGTGACTAGATTTACTGGATACTCACTAGTCCTAAGTACAAGTAATTACGACACACTGACGATTACTATAATTATATCACACAAAATGAATTCTTTAACATCTGCTTACTAGTCGTTACTTGGTAGCACTTCAACTACAGAATCCTCCCTCCTCAGCCCTCAATCCTACGCAACTCTCTCGAATTGTGCCTCTGGATGTCTCATTCTCGGACTGAACTAACTTCATGTGGACCGAATATAGATCTCTCAGTCGGACAGTTCATGCTTCTATTGTTCTCTGTTGCCACAAAATGTGTGTCTATCTCTAGGCAACATGTTGATTTATGCAAGCGTATTCATTGCCGCAAAATATGTTTCAACTAGCCATTGTGTAGCAACAGATGTCTCTGCTGTACTTTTCTGACTACACACTTCCGGCATTCGGGCGTCATGTCACAATATAATTTTATGTAAGTACATACATACATTTTGAGTTTATCTGAATAGATATTTCAAATATTTAAGCTTATCATAATAAACACTTTGATGTGGGTGTTCGCATGCCACTTCTAATTTCTTCTGCCAAATGCACCTATTAGGTGTACATTGCATATTTCTGCAATCTTGTTTAAGTCTATACATCAACAGTTAGCTGTACCATCATGCTTCCATTTTCTCTCTACTATCTTCTGAACACAGAACATAAGATCAATTGAAGCTGATTTACTATGGGAGATGGGTCCATAGTGATATGCCCATTTTTCTTTAATTTATAGCATTTTCAAATTAAAATAACTGTAAAAACCAATTAAGAGAGGAACTTCATACAATATTAAAGTACATTTTAAGCATACTAAACATTCAAGTGAGCGAAAAAAAGATGGAAAATAAGAAATTAAAAGGCATGGAAAATTGTTTCAGTCTGCCTGATACTGGGGCACTATGAGACATACTATGGGCTACAGCTGAGACATAATGCAGGGTGGGGCGCAGAAACTTCCTTTTTGTGAAGACGCATTGTGAAGGCAGGGGAGGTGCAGAAAAGTGGGGATAGGCTCGGCGAACGCAGCAGTCGCGGAAATTTCTAATACCCCTCAGTAGGAAACATGAGGTGGACGAGTGAGCAGCGTGCATTCCGTACTCACTTCAGAATTAAGCCCAGAGGTCTGGTTCCCGATCGGAAATCGACTGTTCTGTGGGTAGAGAACTTTAGGACAACCGGGACTGTGGTGAAAAAATCATCAGGACGACAATGGACTGTTATGACGGCAGAAAATGTGGAGGCAGTTCGACAGTCAATTTTGAGATCTCCAAGACGCTCCACTCGCAAACATGCAGTTACCCTAGACATATCCCATCGTTCAATGTGGCGAATTCTTCACGAACATCTTCATATCCATCCCTATAAGATGGCTGTTGTGCAAGAATTGTCACCACATGATTTCCAGAACCAAATAACGACGTGCGAAACGTTATTGGAAACTTTACCCCCTGACGCACTTGTTTTCTTTAGTGATGAGGCACATTTTCACCTATCCGGATATGTCAACAAGCAGAATATGCGCTACTGGAGTGGTAACAATCCCAGAGGGCTCCATGAGAGGCCACTTCACAGTGATAAGGTGACAGTATGGTGTGCATTGTTGGAGTTATTGGCCCATATTTTTTTGAAGAAGACAATCATTCAATTACTGTCAATTCACAGCGGTATGTGGACATTATTAAAAACTTTTTTGAACCAGCTCTTGAAGAAATTCATCTAGGAAATGTCTGGTTCCAACAGGATGGTGCCACGGCCCACACAGCCTGAGCTTCGATGAGTTTTGAGGGCAAAGTTCCCCGGATGGCTCATCTCGCTTCGAGGTGACATCCCATGGGCAGCGCACTCACCTGATCTAACGCCCTGTGATTTTTCTTTTATGGGGATGCCTCAAGGCAGAGGTTTTTAAACATCGCCCCACAAACCTGCTTCAGCTGAAGAATGTTATTCGGCAGGAAGTAGCCCAAATTCCAGTGCACATGTTGGAACGTGCAGAGGGGAACTTCAGAAAACGGTTGCATCAGTGCATAGAGAATGGTGGCCACCACCTTCAAGATAGTTTGTTTAAAACTACATGATTTAAAACATTAAAGTATGTTCTTTCATTAGCTAAACATAAATTTTGTCTATCAGCAATAATTTTTCTTTTATTCACCTTCAAAAAAAAGGAAGTTTCTGCGCCCCATCCTGTATAAGAATAATTACAAAACAATGTGAATAAATTAAGTAAACTAGAATAAGGCATTTATTTTCAAATACAGAATTAAAATAATAAATAAGACTCAAAAATACATTCAGCTTACATTCATATCCTCAAAACTGACAGAAAAGGTGTAGAAATATTTCTGTTGTTCAGAGGAATGTACCACAATTGGTTTCGGTAAGGTCATTACAATATCAGACAACTCTACCACGGTTTCATCATCATCAAGATGGACAAACTTGTTTGTATTCTTCACATTGCAAAGAAAACTGATTCAAAGTCTGTTTTGGAAACAGTTCCTTTAATTTTTTCAAATAATAAACTACAGTAAACTCTCACTAATCTCGTTACAGTTAATCTGGCTCAAAATATGAACAATTCTGTTTACAGTTTAATATATACTTTAAAGAGCACATGGGATTTAGGAGCAAGAGGACTTTCAGATGGAGTTGAGGGCAGCAGGAGAGACTGCAATCATGCAAGAAAATATCCAAGATTGGCTGCATAAAGGAGACAATGGATTCCAGCTTCTTGTCTTTTTCTAGTTTTTAAATAATGGCTTTACAGTAATATTTATTTATTTTCATCAGCACTACCTATATTATTTTTTTTCTAAGTTTTCTTTCTATCTTTTAGGGCTTCTTGTCTTTTTCTAGTTTTTAAATAAAGGCTTTACAGTAACATTTCTTTTTTTTTTCCATCAGCACTTCCTATATTATTACATTTTCTTTATTTGTTTTCTAAGTTTTCTTTCTATCTTCTGCTTCATTAATTTTGGTTATTGCTTAATCCGAATTAGTGAGAGTTTAGTGTACTTTTTTCCCCCCTTTTTGATGAAAAGCTTCTGACAATGTAAGCCATATGTTTCCTTCTTCTCTGATCTTCCTGCTTCTCACTTTTCAATTTTGTCTTTTTCAGGTGTTATCAGTTGCAAATTATTGTCTCTCCTTTTGCTCTGTTTTTCCTCTTATTCCTCCTGGAAGTCCTTTAAGTGCTTATAAACTTGACTGAAGTGGCCTTCCCAATATTCTCAAGTGTAAGTCAGCACTTCTACGGTTGATGTCTCAGAGAAAATGATGTTGATGGTTCACTAGCAGTGTCATTGATCTCAGGAATGTTTGGAGGAATTTCATCTGCAGCCATGACTCACTTGTGGCAGCTGCTGGATCCAGTCTATCAGAGACAATTCAGAGCCAAAAATCAGAGACCACAAATATACAGCAGCTAAATGGAAATATTCCTGCTTCTTGAAAACTTGCCAAAATACTGGATGAAATCATTATTCATTGGAGAAGAATACTGACATTTCCAGGAATATCACAGACTGACAGAGGAACTCCAGGATGCTGATTCAGCTGGGAACAAAGCGACGCGTCATAGAAGGCTTTGAACGCAAAGTACACAGCAATATCCAATGGTTAAGTTCATGCGAACACTGCAGAGGGAATGTCAACACTGTAACTCCTGTGAAGAGTTACTGTGATTTGTGAAATGTTTCATTACATCTACAAAGTCTCCATTCATTTTCCATCCAGAATGCACTGTCACACCTAATGTTCCAGGGGAAGCAATTGTGATCATTAACTGCTTGAAGCGGACATGAGGGAACACCATAACCGACGGGATTGTGTTAGCTGCTGCACTGCTGCAGTGTCATTTGGTTACCAATGTCACCATACCAGCATATGTTGCTTAATTAACTGGTTTCACTCCTTTACCTGCAATCCAGTTTCACTGAGATTCTGCAGACAAATAGTGTAAAGGTAAAGTTGTCCCTCAGCTTAATTAATTAAGCACAATGCCATGAAGATATCAGGGGAGTTGTGGTATGTCTCCACCATTCTTGACCTTGGCACAGAGAAGTACCACTAGCAGAATTCTCATTTCTGCTCACAGCTTTTTCAAGTCTGTCACAAAGCTACAGAACACAGTGCCCACTGAAAGGCTACATCCCTCCGGCTGTCTAAATGACAAGATGTTTCTGACATGTCATAAACCCACAAAATCACTCTAACCCTGCCATTTCTTCTTTAGTCCATGTATCTAGTATATTAAGGTTACATTTTATTGCTGTTTCGTAACCAAGTTGGTGACAAGCAACAGTTTTCAGTGGGTAATTCATGTCTGAGCATTGTTAACTGATAATCTGCAAACAAAGTTGCTTGTTTTGTGACAAAGATTTGATGGCAAGCAAAATATGGCAGATCATGACTGGTGCATCAGAATTTTTTCTTGTCCATCATGTACCTGTGTGCAAATAACAGAATAAAATTACAGCTGGAAACTGTGGCTTAGATAGTAAAAGGTATCCAATTTATAAGCTACAAATAATACGCAGCATACCCATCAACCACAACTTGTAACTGACATGTATACTGTATGTTAGTGTTATACACAACAGGATGCATAACTCACAAATAAAATTTCATATATTAAAAGCTATCTTACCTTGCTACCATTTGGACTGACAGTCCCTTCTCTAGTGCTGCCTGTGTGACACTCCGTGCATCCTGCACAACTAACCTCACAGCTTCTTCCATGTCATTCTCAGAAAATGAGCCAATGGAAGTTTTCCTCTTCCTGTTTCTAGCCATGACTACAAAACAAAAACCTAATTTTGTTACTATATATTATCAACATTTTCAAGTTTTCAGTAATTTCCACCTCAGTACCTTATTACTGTTCATATTCAGTCACTCTCTTGTAATAACAATTTATCACTAATAGTTACTATAGGATTCCGACGATGGTGTATAACACACTGATATATTGGGTTTTCGGACTTTATCCATCGTCCTGGTTTTTAAGATAACTAATAAAAACACGACGTTTCGAAAACTGAATCTGTTTCCGTCCTCAGGTGAAGGAAAACACCTATTCTGTTGGGTCCGTTAGAGAGAGCTAGCCTCAATCACTGGACAAACCGATGTCACAAAACATGAAGATTATAAACACCTGAGACCAGGCTAAGTCAATGAGAGCTAATAAGAAAAAATTCATAACAAACTGTTGCAAACACATACAAGCGTGGAACTAGGATTAGATAGATCTGTAGAAATTTATGCCACGAAACCAAACTCATAACCAAGTCCATGACCCCACGGCATGGAATAGAAAGAAGGACCCAACAGAATAGGTGTTTTCATTCACCTGAGGACGGAAACAGATCCAGTTTCCGAAACGTCGTGTTTTTATTAGTTATCTTAAAAACCAGGACGATGGATAAAGTCCGAAAATCCAATATATCAGTGAATTTATCACTAGTTGACTCACTGAGGGAGTATTCAATGAAATAAGGAAAAGCAGATGGTTTTACTGACTGGCATCTCAAGTGGGGCACAATGAGATATGTCATATTTTAGTGTCTCAGTCTGACCCATGTCTGCATGTCTCACTGTACCACACCTGCACTTTTGAGGAAAAGTGACCAATTCATAACATCAAAACAATGGAATATAGGTAACCATGATGTTAATTCTGCAGCTCACAAATGCTACATTCCAGTACATGAGAAATATAAAGGTTACTATTATTTATTTTGAAAACAGAAGGAAAGAAGCTCAGATCAAGAAGTATAATTTACTTACCTTAAAACTGAAGAAGGCACATAAACACAAGTATTCTTTCTGCAAACATGTGGGGCCAACTGGCACTTCAGGTCATGAACCCACTATTGTAGCACCACTTTCTAATGTTATCACACTACTTTTAAACTGTTAATTTCTCACTGTAGACCCATCCCTCTTACACTCACCGTTAATTTCACCAAACTATGGAGTTCAACTTGCCGGTCACGGTAGCCGAGCGGTCTAAGGCATGCACTGTCTTCGCTTGCTCGGAAGCCAGGATTGTGGGTTCGAATCCCACTCAGGGCATGGATGTTTGTGTGCGTTTTTCTGTGTTTGTGTACAGGTAGAGGCCTTGCGACGAGCTGATCACTCGCCCAAGGAGTCCTACCGAATGTTTAAGATGTAGTAAAAAGTGAAACGGAGAGTTTCATGGAGGTAGGCCTAGGCCCAAATTGGGGCTGTAGCGCCACAGAAAAAAAATGGAGTTCAACTTGACAGAGGTACAGTGAATACTATATTCTCTGACACCAATAAAACTAAGATTCCTTTGAAATTATGATGATCAGGTTCATCTCCCTTTCTACAGACAGACATTCTAAGAGAATGCGCCAGTGACTGTGCAGTTGTGGCAATTCCTCCTTATGTCAAATAGAAAGTGTGAGAGATCTGAGCTATTCACAATGATGACTATGACGCAGGGTCCAAGGGTAAGCCCAGCATGCAGTGGGCAGAGTTACTCTGTTCAGTGCTTATTACTCTTGAACTGACAGTCCAAGCTACACAGTTCAAAAGTAAGCATCATAGCCTGGTTAGGCTAGCAAACATCCACCAGTCCATTCTTAAGCATCTCACGTTTACCACCTTCACCATCCAGCAACAAACGGAATAAAGGATCATACCCTTGTATCTTCAGACTTGTTTACCCTAGTTCACTCCAGGGTCACTCAATTTTACTTAATCCACACACCACCTTCGTTTTATATGTAGATTTTATCCATGTTAATAATGGCATCAAAGAGAAACTATTGTAAATATGGGTCCATAATAAAGGTAAAGCAATTGCAATTCAATAGAGCACTCTTTAAGTATTTGTATTCGCCTGATGATGTCCATATAAAATGGTCAAAACATGTTGTGATTTGAATAAAATAAATTGAATATTATACATTCTCTGTGTTGTGTTAGATGGAACATGATAATTGTTTAGTTTGATCACGGAACAGGATGCATTCCATACGAACTGTATGGTGCTTAATTGGGTCACGCTGTAGTGTAGTTGATTGAGGCACAATGCTACAGGTCAGAAGGTCACAGGATTGATTTCTGATGAGGTCACTGGATTTTTGAATTGCCCTAATCCTTCTAGCTGCATTATAACCCTGGTGTTGACTCAGCCTGTAACAGAAATGAGCACCAGGAATCTTCCTGGGAGTGAAGGGTGGCTGGCACATAAGGCTAACAACCTTACTGCCATCTGTGAACCGGCTTTCTGGAAAATGTGGGAGCCTTGATGTCTCACAACCCTATTGGCCTCCATGGCCTCTTACAAGGACAAATTTTACCTTTTCTTATGGTGCTTAATTATACAAAAGGACAATTTTACATTTTTCCTTTACAGGCAAGTATCTAGCGAGATAAATCATCCACTGTATATGATTAAAACACCCATTTTGACAACTCAGACCAAATTCACTTAAAATAAAATGCCTTCCAAACAAGCATTGTAACAGTTAAATGAGAACATTCGTACAGATGGATTCTTCTTATTGTGGTCTTCTGGGATGTGATCACATAATCTCATATGTGGACACAGTGTTTCAGGGGAACATGCTGTCTCTGTCTTCAGGGTCTCTGCATGGGGATGCAGTTAGGTTAGAGAGTTGTTTCGAAAAGGGTACTGACTGAGTTGCACATGAGACAGAGAAAGAGAGCAGAGACAGAACCTGGTCCTGACAGTACTTGTGTTCTGCACATACATGTAGCATGC
>NW_019734323.1:411594-413688 GCF_002891405.2 Cryptotermes secundus
AGACACAGTTTCTGAAGAAACTCAACATCAATGGGTTATGTTCAAAATAATAACTTGTTTACAGTACAAAGATTTTTCCTTATATGGTGATGCATGAGGCTTCAAAAATTCTTATGCTATTGTCACATGTTAGTGACTAGACATGGGGTTTGGATTGATAATTGGATTTATTGAATGCTTATAACTCCTAACTACAAACATCTATCAAGAGTCTCACTGACTTACACACTCTGTACGTTACTACATCCCAACACATACAAAATCTTCTGTTTAGCCTCAGCACACACCACATAGAAAACACTGCTTGTGGTGTGTTGTTTCATTGCTGCAGAAATGTGTTTACTGCCCCACAGCCTAGCAAGGGCTGCATACAAAACACTGTGTTCTCTATTGTTGCATTGGTATCTGTTCCTGCAGAAATGTAGTTACTGTGCTGCCATCTAGCAATAACTGCTTCTACTTGTTCCACTATTCCAGCTTTCTGCTGTTATATCACAGTATGGAAGATAAATGTTCAACTCCACACTTCGGCCTAACTACACTGTACAATGATCACCATGCCCAAGTGCTGCTGACATTATATTGCACAGGCACACCATCTGTGTTATCATCTGCACTCAGCTTGCAAAGACATACATTTCATAACGTCACAAGGATGAAGCGCAGGGGGACACTGCCACCTGGTCTGTGAGAACCTCTTGTCCGATCAAACTAGAAACCACTCAGTTGTGGACAACAAAGACTGCAGTTGCCTGCAAAGATTCCCGAGCTTCTGCTACAGGTGCCATGCTTATACAGAGAGCAGCAGGGGGACACTGCCACCTGGTCTGTGAGAACCTCTTGTCCGATCAAACTAGAAACCACTCAGTTGTGGACAACAAAGACTGCAGTTGCCTGCAAAGATTCCCGAGCTTCTGCTACAGGTGCCATGCTTATACAGAGAGCAGCAGTTGCTCAACCAGCTTTCAGTTCTTGGTGCAGTGCAGTCGGGTAGCACTCCATATAGAGATAAATGTTACAGTATGTAAGCAACTTGGTAGCTGACGCTGTATTTCACTATGGTTGAAGTAATAATGATTCTGATTTGCAATCAGGAGATGCTTGGTTCAAAGCTCATTGAGGACAATGCCTATCCTGACATTAAATAACAATACCGTATCTCATAGAAAAGTGACAAACAATTATTAACATCCAAGGCATTTACATTCCACTCTATGTGCTTCATCTTGAGAGACTAGTTGTACCTACATCCAACATGTTTGACACTCCTGAGGACTGAGTTCAACACACACTACACAGAGTGTGCTATTTAATATGCAATCCAAAGCATAACAGTACATGCAAGCTTAGAGGTGACATCAGTATGGCAAGACAAATGATGAGGCTAGCTTTTCTTCAACACTGTTGAGTGTAGCACCCTTCAAACCTGTTCAATGCTGGACATGATGCCTGCAACAAACACTTCCTGTATTCCAAACTGTTTTTACCAGCCAGTGTACTATTCCCTTATTCAGTACTTCCTGATCAAGATATGCACTGCTAAATGTTTCAAGAGCAGGAGCAAATGTTGTTGACGCAAAGTAACGTTCAAGAATGAACACACACACCTGCAGCACAACTAGCAATAGCAGCAGCTTAGCAACCAGGGTGACACTGACTCAGGTGTCATGGAAAAACAGCTTCTAATTTCATTTCTGTACTATAGTACATGACTGTTGTTTGGGTTTGTATTTTAAATGGTACACCCTGTTGTAGCCGTACCACTGACACCACCAGCTTTATTTGTAATCAATATTTCTTTTTAGAGTAATTAAGCATAGGATGTAGTAAGGAACATTCAAGGGTGACTTAGTCCGATTCTTGGTTTCAAGAATAGGGCCTGCTTCACTGCTACAAAGACCAGGTAGGAAGCACCCCGCAGAGTTTTCCTGGAAATTCAGTTCGAAAGTTGACTGGCGGGATCCTTTGGTAAAGTTACACTTGACAGGTTTTGAACCCCGTAAGTCAAAAGTGGGAAGGCCAGCAACCCACGCTACTGGTATAATTTTTCAAGCAGCTGTCAAAAACGACGTTAGGACTTTAAGGTCCAAAGTC
>NW_019734323.1:416293-461728 GCF_002891405.2 Cryptotermes secundus
TGTGTTGCCTTTTTCAGGCATGGAGATGGTGGGCTGTTCCACTGAGATGATAGTTGCTAGGATTCTTGGTCATACCAGTAAATCCACATCTCATCACCTGTGACTACCCTTGAAAGGTGTTCTGGGTCTCTTTCAAGCTGGCACAATTCTCTTTCTGTTCCTCAGTCATTAAGCAGGGCACAAATATGGTAGGTAATCCCACACATGTGCCTATTGTCTTCTATAATGCTCTCAACTGACCCAAATTCAATTTGTAATGTGCCAGTAACTTCACAGACAGTGATTCTTCTACTTTTGTGCACAATTTCCTTCACTTGATCCACAATTTCTCCAGCTCTGCTGGTCAACGGACATCATAAGAATTCAGCATCTTCAACAGATATCATATCCTTCTACAGAAACCTTTGGAATGTTGAAAGTAAATGTTTTGGAGAGGAGACAATGGGAAGAACACAAATATTTGAGTGGTTCTCCAAGTTCAAGAGTGACAGGATATCTATAAGGAATGCATCTGTGGGTGTGTGTGTGTTTTTCTGTTGTTTCATGCATGTTTGTTTCCTTGGGAACAGAACGGAGCTGTTGCTCAGAAACCTTTGTTCTGTGAGACTGTCGATGTTCTAAAAGAGAACCACATAGGTTAAGCCCGTGTGGAGGCAGGGTTGAATACCTCCACCGTGACCCTGTGAGTCGTAGGAGGCGACGAAAAGGGAAGTCTCAAATCTGAGACAGTAAAATATGGTCGCAAGTTTCAAGGGACTTGGAGCCGAGAAAGACCGCGCTGGCAAGGGCCAACAGCATATGTAAAAAACAGACCCATCCTCTCATCAGAAAAGGCGCCCCACAAAAATAAGACCGTAATTGTCAAACGGTAATAATTAATATCTGGTCAGGAGTCCCAGATGCGGCTCGACACCAAGACTTACTGACTGGTTGACTGTCAGTTACAACATGACTTTTGACTTTGACAACCATGTAAAACTGTAACAACTGTATATATTAAATTGTATAAATTGAATGTACAGAAAAGCTGCGAGCTATGTGGAATCTCGATGTTCAAAAGTTGGCTGGCCCTGAAAAGGTCAGTTTGTTCTGCCGTGAGTGCGCTGGCAGAATTTGCTCCTTTGTAGTAAACCAAGTCTTTACGGCTGTTCAGCTGGTTTGTCTGGCCAGTGATGTGGTGCTGCGTGAGCCGGTAGGAACAGCTGTCTACGGTGTGGGCTGGAGAGTTGTGGCAGCTATGTTAGCTGTCTGGTAACAGAGCGTGGTTGCTGGAGAGTTGCAGCAATTACATTAGCTTGCGGATTCAAGTCCCAATGAGGTCACTGGATTTTTTCAATTGACCTAATCCTTCCAGCCACACTATAGCCCTGCGGTCGACACAGCCTCTAACAGAAATGAGTACCAGGAATTAATTAATTTTCCTGGGAAGTAAAGCGTGGCCAGTGCGTAAGGCTGATAACCTTACCGCCATCTTTGAGCCGATTATCTAGAAAATGGGGGACCCTCATCTCACAACCCTATGGGCCTTCACGGCTTGTTACAGGGATAGCTTTACTTACTTTCTTACTTTACGTTAGCTGCCTGGTCGCAGAGCGTGGCTGCTGGAGAGTTGCAGCAGCTGTCTTTGGCACGGTAAAGAGCTGATGACTCTGATGACTGATCGTTCTGAAGTGAATGTGATCACTGATGACTGTGAGCTTTGGGCTTTGCCTTTTATACCATGCTTGCTGGGCAGAGCTCAAACTTGCAGCTGCGATTATGAGTGCTGATTGGCTAGCACGCACTATGATGTAAAGGTGGGCCGGACAGCGAGGGCTGTATAAATACGAGCGTTGGCAGCAATGTGATATTGAGTAGGAGTTGAGTGCTGTCTGTTAGACCGGTGAAACCACGTGTTAGTATGTGGGATGTTCCCACAGTTTATATGCCTGTTGCACAGCAACAGCTGTACTTGTTTGTTTTAAGTTCTTTGCATAGCAACGGTCTATACGTCACATTATGAAATACTTACAGACTGTTGTCTTCTGGAATGTGATGCCATAAAGCCTCATAGGATACCAACATTTCAGAGAAGCATGCTGCCTCCATTGTCAGGGCTGAAATGAGTGAGGTAAGGATGTTGTCATGTCACATGTAGGCGGGGTGCAATGAAGGTGGTCACTCAGAACCACAGAAGGGGAAGAGGAGACAGAATGCTGTCTGGGCAATAGGAATGGTGAACGGAAATTTTGAGAAAAATAGGAACTCCTGTCCCCTGTTTGTATCCACCATAGCCAGGTCACATTTTTTCTGTTTCTTCCATGGACCTGTGTGATCACCTTCCTTGCAACCTGACCACATCCCCACCCCACTCACTCTGAACCTTAAGATGGAGACAGTCATGTTCACTGAGAACGGTAGTACTCACCTAAGAGACTGCACAGTGTCATGATCCAGATGGCCAGAAACTGAACAATCACTGCAGTGAAATCTCAAATCTTACACAAAATACTTGCCAACTTACCTTTGCCTTTCTTCTGGCTAAGTTTGGCCTCCAGTTCAAACATCCACTGACATACAGCTGAATGGTGTATTGCTGAGAATTCTGGGAAATATGCTGCCATCATTTCACAGAAGCCCTCCACATCAAATGCTTCCTCAACACTTGCTTCTGTGCCCAGATCTTCCAAGATGCTTACCACATAGCTCAGCACAATCTCGTCAATTGAACTGCAAAACAAACACTGTATGACCAACAGCCATTCACATCTACACTCAAGCTAAACCACAAGAACAATTAGATATACATGATGTTCCACCATGTAATAGGCAGACTTTGGGAGCATACTGTAGGCCAATCCAAAGCAATAAATGACCTGTAACGGAGTGCAGTGTGACAGCACCACTAATATGCATTTACTCAGTCTGACTGTTATACTTGGCTGGTGTGGCTGTCCATACAATAGTTACTCAAATGCCTGTCATATGGGGTATATGATGATACGAATTTCATACACAGATTCTGTTATGGAAATAGGGCTGCTGTATTATAATACTGGCAGTTTTATAAGCTTACATCCTCTTTGCATTGCAATATTACAATTTTTAATACTGGCCATTCTTTCCAACTTATAGTTTCACGCTGAATCATACTGTAGAGTTTTAAGTTAATAAAAATTTAGTTAGGGAAGCTGATAATAATGTAGTTGTACTCGTAAGCCTATAAAAAGATGCTGAAAGGAAAATCAATTTTGTGTTATATCCTACATTACAAAAATGGTTAAGAATTAAAGTACTGTTTAGGGGGCATTTTTTGCTTCAAATGACCTGCAGAATATGCTCGAAAAATCTGGCAATTACGCGGTGGCACACACCACACAGGAGACAACTGTACTTTGGGCAGGACTTTTCTGATCAGCTATAAGACTCTCTAGCTACTTTAAGTGGACACAGTCTGGTTTACATGATGATACCACACACTGTCACAACCCATAAGATCACAGCCACAACAATCACACTCACATCTAATGGAAAGAGTGAAAGGGGTGCTGTCCTTGGTTAAAGACTTCATTACCAAGGATCAGATGTAACCTCTGTGCATGAAAAATGATCTCACAGTATATGTATCCTGAACAAATGAAGTTTAACATCCTCTAGGATGCAATGCTGTGCAACTCTGGCAGATACTGTATATGCCAATGTTATGAAGGAACTGGCTGCCTCCATCTACGAGGTATAAACATGAGCCATGCAGGAAGAACTGTGCAAGATGTAGGAAAATGAAGGACATGAACTAGGGCTGCAAGCAAGCCAACTGTAAACAGTGGTTCTAAAAGTGGGACAGGTATACTTGACTCAGAGAGCATAGGGTACACCACATACAAAGAAAACAGGTGAGATAAAAGTTAAAAGGAATGAATGAAGAAGAGGTAGACCACAAATTTCTCAGAGGAAAAATTGTATCTTGTCTCTTCCACACAGGCATGTGGAATGCAGTGAATGATGAAGGGGTGCCATTTATTGTCATACTAGTACAGAGCGCATTAAATCCCACTAAGAAATTGTCAAATACAAACTTTATCCAAAATTCCTAACTTCAGCAACTCAAGAGCTGTGAAAGGAGAGCTATGTTTATATTCAAAATACTAAAGTTATTAGCTAAAGTGTTCCTGTTATCTAGGTGAAATTTACTGGCAAAAATTATCCATAAACAAGATGTTCTTGTAAGAACTAAATGCCTACTTGCCTTTCACACGATATAAGACTGCACAGAAAAAAGAGGCCTCCGACAACTTTTCATTACTGTAGGAACATGTTTGCAAGGCATTGCCTAGCAATGAAATGGGGTAAACATACAGACACAGACTGATAGGAAGGATTTATGAAGTATGCCATTGAGATGGGTGTGGGTGACATGATATACATACTAAATTTCATAAATAATGGTTCAGGCATTCAAAGGTTGACTGGCGGAGGGGGACACACATACGGCAAGGTGATCTCATAAGCCTAATTATATTTTTTCAAACTACAGACAGTAGTGATCTGAGTGTAAAAATGGTTGGAATTTTAAATTGACAACTTCTCCACTGCTGCACTCTTATATCCACTGAATCATGATTTCACAGAATATGTAAGCTGCTAACAATGATAATTTGTTTTTAGTGAAGGTCAAGACTGCTAAGCTGAGTGAAGCCCACGTAGCTCTGACTGCCACATAGTTCCTTTTCCTTTTAAGTTTCTTGGGGTGGGGTGAGACTGAGGACACTTTATATGTCGGCCACTGTTTGGCCTACTGTACTAACCCTGGATGACAGACAATGAGTGTGGATCAGTCAGTGGAATGAGAATTAGCAGAAACCGAAGTATTCAGAGAAAACCTGCCCCAGTGCCACTTTATCTGCCAAAAATCCCATATGACTGACCTGGAATTGAAGCTAGACCGCCATGCTGGGAAGCGTGTGACTAACCACCTGAGCTATGGCATGGCCCTGACTGCCACACAGCAGTCATATCCATTAACTATTGACTACTCCTACATAAGAGAGGAATAAAGCCAAATTCCTAGCATTGGGCATTATATGTGTACATACTGTCACGTGTTTTAAATTCGAAAACTGTCGGTCACGTGTGTAAGTCCAATCCCACTTCTGACACCAAATGTCACATGTTGGGTATGTAACGTGACAAATAACTTCACGCTGTTCTGGATCTAGCGAATTTATTGAACATTCGCTCTTAGACTTACACAAGTTACAGTTTCACAACTACTGCCATCTGCAGTATCACAATTACGTCTTCTGATGTAGTCCTTTCCATTCACTTGATGCAACTCAACTCATAGCTGCTGGACTTCGCTCGACTCATCTCTTCAAAGGCCAATTGGCTTCGGCAGCTTCACCATCCACACTGTCTAGGCACCATGCACACTCTCTGACGCACCGCTCAGCTGGCTTCTTATACTGTTCCTTGTTGCCACACAGTAAGCGTGGTGTCCCCTGTTACGTCACAGTGGGAAGTGCTGTTATGTCACCGTGGGGAGGAGAATGTTTACTGGCCTGTTACCCTAGCAACGGTAGCAGCTCCTATGCTGTTACGTCACCGCGACAATGGTTGCCTGACACAGCTGCTCTGTTGTTACGTCACCGTGGGGGGGTTGTTTACCGAGAGTTGAGTAATGATGGAAGGAGTGAGGGTATGTGATGTCACTTGCAAGACCGCGAAGTTCATGTGACCCATACTTCCTGTTGCGCCCTCCACATCACAATACAGTGAATGCTTGCTTAGCAGCAATGTCTGTGGCTTCATTACTAGAAATGATCATATGATCCAGCACCCAGCAGAACACAGTGTTCCAACAATGTTAAATATCCCACACATGAAGAAATGTTGTGGCTTATCCAAAAAGAAAAAAAAAAAGATAAATAAAAAAGGAAGATACAGCTACATGGAGCTAGAGGGATGATCACAGGTACAGCCCATTCAGGAAGTCAGTGCACAGCAGAAGCTGGCTATTATTTCAGCAACTGACCTGAACAGCTAGATGTATCACAGCCTTGGGGTGTACAGTGTAATAAGACTGTGTAGCCAGAATTAAGAAACCTAATAATCTACAAAGCATGATCTATTCAAAGAACTCATATGACTTCATAATCAACCAGTAAATATGTTTAACTTGGGTAGGCACAAACTAATATGGATGTTACTTTACAAGTCCAGTGAGATGGAGGTTACAGTCACACAGTTTGAGAAACCAAAGTGAGACAGACCTGTGTCTATGAGCCATGCATACATCAAGAGAAACTAAAAGTTGTCAGAGGCACACAGCTGCATGTCGAGAGGTTCTGACATTGCCTTTATACCCACAACAGACTACGTGTGAACAGCACATCACAGGATGAGAGACAGAGATGTGTGTTCAACTTCACTGCATGGCAGATGGTTTCCAACACAGAAAGATAGGCGATTTATGGATGTTTCAGTCTGCAAAGCACCAGTGGTGAGGTGAGGTGGATACCAGCATTATGAGCAGCATCTATGATGGAACCTAAAGCATATATGAAACTCTCAAAATCATTTTAGAGAGGATGACAAAAGTGACAAGAAGAGAGAGCTGTATCAGGCAGTACTCTCAAAATACATTTAGTTAGCAATCACAATGTGTGTGATGCTCACACATGTTCTTCCCAGACAGTATGCTGCTATGAACAAGATGTAGAAACCCCGCAGACTGAACAAAGGACAATGCTGAAGCAAAGAGATAAGATAAGGGTGTAAATCCCACAAGCATCTGAAGTGCCCATATTGTATTTTTAATGCAGAAGGAAAGCCATTCTCTGGGGGACAAGGATGAAGGCAGGTGACTTCAGAGTACTTCTCATCACTGGAAAAATACCTGCCACTGCAATTCACACATTGTGCAGGATTATAAGGGACCTAACCACAACAGGAGCACTTAAAACAAGATATCTGCAAATATACTCAATGCTTCCAAATGCACACACTCACAGCTGGTATATGGATTCACCACAGATTTCCTCATCGAAGATTTCAGCTGTTACTGCCATCCACCAGACTCAACACAACCGATGAAAAGAAAATAAAAAGACAGAAGAGGGACCAGACATGCCCTGAGTTCCTCTCCACAGATGCCATTACAAATAAAAACTGGACCAGTGTTAACCAGGAACACTGACACATGGTGATAAGGATAGTGATGCATGGATTCCACCATGAGCCGTGAAAAGGGAACCTCTTTCAATTGACAAATATGTGTAAGTGCTGTGTGCTAATTCTTGCACAGATGCATGAACAGAACGAAGCTGCTGACAGATTACAACATCAAATGTTGAAACTTATCGTCTTCTTTCTCTACATTTATCACCATAAATTACGTACAGGGAGGGACAATGCTGATTGGTATGGTTGGGCCTTCAGCGTTTCATACAGCACAAAACACATAAGTATACAGTCAACTCCTTCATGCCAAATATATATAGTATATTTAATGATGTCATCTGTGTTAAATGATGATCAGATGACAGTGAATAACGAATTACAAAGGATATGGAAGGAATTAGTCATGGCGAAATTTAAGGTACTATCCTGGTATTTTCCTCAGTGGACTGAGGAAAACCACAACAAACCTCAGTCAGGATAGTCCATGCCATGGCAAGGACATGATCCAGTCACTGACTCAACAAAAGCAAGCAAAATTGCCCTGTATAACCAATATGTACATATTTTGGTATATTAGCACCTCAGAAGTCAAGTGTGCTGTTTGCACAAGTGATGATTCACTTTTCTTCTATCCAATTACTGACCAGTCCACTAGTTTAAACTGTATTTCCTCACTGATCATCTCAACAATACATACCTCCACATAGGCTACAAAACAAAAAATATGATCTTAGGAAGTATTTAAAACCATTTTTCATGAAAGACACCCAACAAGAACGGCAAGACCAAATGCAGACGTTGCAGAAAAGGAACAGGGAGGCACTGTTAGGCTATTTGCGACGAACAGCCTTAAGGAGAAAGCAATGTAGTGTGTTTGCTCTATGCAGGACCTGATGAGCCATAGAGGCCTCTGGGCACACGCACAATGTGAAAGTTGCGGATTGTATCAGCGCGTTGCTAGGCGACAACTCTGTGAACGTTTGGATAGTTCAACAGGAAGTGCGAGTGACATCACATATCCCCACTCAGACAGTCGCTACGTGACGCTCGGTAAACATCCCACCCCGCTAGGCTGTGACATCACGCAACAGTGATAACTATCACGTAACTGGTTTTAATAGAGTCCACTGCTGGGCAATAGTCTGCTTTCTGTGTGGTCAGTGCAGAAGCTACAAAACAAGAGTATTCATCCGTGTTGAGCCCGCATTCAGTACTGAGTACAAGTCATGAGTATTCAGTATGAGTATGAGTTACGAGCAGTTGAGAGTTGTGGAAGCAAGCGAAGCGGATCAAGGAATATAGAAGGTTGCCTGTGAGGATGTCAAGAGTGATTAAGAAGACTTTATGTGTGCGACGGTATAGTGGATTATAAGGCGTATGTAAATCAGTGATAGCACTGTGATTTGAGTGTAACTGAGAGTGCGTGTAACCAAGCTGTCAATAAATCTAATCATCCAAACTAGAACCCGTCATTTTGTCATGCATACCCTCTACATGTGACACTAATATTGCATTTCAACATCATGCTGCATTGGTTGAAGCTTATATAAATATACATGTAAAACAGTGTTAATTTTCTTTCACACTTATTATACATAATCTGCAGAATCTGCAATAAATGTGTATGTTCAATAAGTACTGGCTTGTGAATGAGTTATGCCCAGTGGTGGAACTCATACACTTTTTTTGTTCACTTACATATCATTTTAATTCTTGTATTGGAGTTTTACTCTGGTCTGTCTGGTAGTTAGAACAGTGTATCTTTTCAGTCTATATGTAGTTTTCCTGTTGTCTAATAGGTTCACTCCTAGTGCATTAGTGTGGTTTTCTAATTTTCTTACGTATTTGGTATTCCACTTTTTTATTTCACTGAGCACTGTGTTCATTTGTAGATCTGCATGGATCTTGTGGTTGTTAAAATGAAAACATTTAGTTGAGAATATTATTTTGAATTTGCAATATATTGAAAACCTACCCAAACCGACATTATAATACCAAATAGTTCATCCCACCCACACGGACACAAGCTATCCAGCATTAACTGTTTAGCAAATCAATTGTATACATATCCAATAACAGAAAAAGCAAAGGATGTAGAAATGAACACCATTCAAGACATACTATGTAATAACGACTACGACATAAACTTAATTAGCAAACTAAGCCCCCCCCCCCAGAAGAAAAAACTAGAACAAAATACACATACCCACTTGCAGCGACAAAAAACAAAGTGGGTGGCCTTCGCATACAGTGGCAAGGAAGTGAGAGCAACCATAAGCTTTTTCGAGACATGGGAATAAAAGTGGCCTTCCGCATGCAGAACACAATACAGAACATATTAAGGTCACAGTCACAAATAGATAAATATAGTAGGAGTGGAATTTATCAAATGAAACGCCTGGATTGTCCACTAAAGTAAACCAGGCAAACAGGAAGAACATTTAAGACCAGATATAAAGAACACATTCATGACATAAAAAGTAATAGCAATAACTCTGGATATTCATGTCATATATTGAACACCGGACACATAAACAGCACAATAACAGATACCTTGGAAACTATAACAGGGAGGAAAGGAAAATATTTGAACACACTTGAGAAGTATCATATTTACAAAGCCAGTAAGGAAAATCTACATATGAATGACACTAATATTGATACACACAATCTATTTGAAGAATTATACAAAATTTACACAAAAGAACACTATACCCTCACCCACTTCTGCCCACTCTTCACAACCAGGGCATATAAATGCGGAAGCAAACACACAACATCTGCACTAGTGAAGACAACACCGCACACTGTTAGAGGGAACAATGTACAAGCAAGGGGCATGTGAATACAAATTAAACCAACATAACATAACATTAATGACAACAATCAAAAACAATATTAACATGTGGAATTTTGTAGATTATGGACTGCAGACATAACAGAACAGGCTAACGAACATAAACAACAAGCTGCTGCAATAAAGCACCTGCAGATAAACATATAGTTCTAAACAAGTGGGCGACACCCTTTGTGAGGTGGAAAACAATTTCAAAAAAGTAATGAAAATTTTAATAGAAAATTCTTTGCCCAAGTTGGACCTTGTTGATACACATTAAATCATTAATAAAAACAGTGTAAAATGTAATTTTGTGTCATCTTCATTTGTGGCAGTACTCATTGGATGTTCTGGCTGCTGGCTGCGATGTTTCTCTGTGATACCATACATATTTGGGGTTGTGGTTGGAGGTATGTTGTGCCAGGTATTGCTAGTGGTTGGAATGTGTGGATTACATTCCACAACTCAACAGTTGTGTTATACAACTGGTTGCTAGCAACCTTAAATGAAATAGCTTACTGTAGTATGAACCATGCAGTGCAAGAAACTGCACAATGTAAACAGCACACATTAACCATTGGCTACCGACAACATGAGAGAAGAATGATCTGTTCTCTAGGAGAATGGTAACATTACAATACTAACATGGTGAACCAATGCAGCAAACAGTAGAATAAATTTTACGAAGCCTATGAGTGGTCTACTACAGTAATAAACACAAAGCTACTTGCAGCTTATAACACTTTGAAAGATAATTTTTAAATATCAAATTGTGGATTTAGGATCGCCTAATTATTAAATTAGGTTTAACCTCTTGTTATATACATTGTATATATGACTGTATCACATGTATGATTTTTATGATGATATTTATTCTTATTTTGTTGTATTTTATTCTTAGTTTTAACCAAAGTCTAGTATAAATTTTGTCTAGACTGTGAAATGAATAGAAACTAATTTGTACGAACCGTTTTGAAAAATAGGAATGTTAGCATTTCAGTTCCGTAACAGTAGGTGAGAAAAATTGCAGCACAGAAGACGACTCATTTGAGGTAGAAACATGTAGTGCATGCTATACAAATAAATAATAAAGTATTGTTGCACTGATGGTAAAAATTATGTGTGTTCTATGGAAATACACAACAGGATGCAATACTAAAAATATTGAAGATATTTTCAAACCAACGATTGGGAATGAGAGTCTGCACGAAATTAGTATTGATAATGGAGTCAGAGTAGTAAACTCTGCCACATCAAAAACTATTACGGTCAAAAGTACAATGTTCCCCCATCGTAACATTCGTAAATTTACCTGGGCGTCTCTTGATGGGAAGACAATCAAATTGACCATTATGATAGAGAGGAGACAGCATTCAAGTATACTTGATGTCTGATCATTCAGAGCTGCAGATGGTGATACTGACCACTATCTGGTGGTAGCAAAAGTAAGGGAAAGACTGGCAGTGAGTAAAGAAACAACATACAGAGTTCATATGGAGAGGTTCAGTCTCAAGAAATTGAATGAGGTAGAGGTTAGGGAGCAGTATCATGTTGAAATTTCAAATAGGTTCACAGTTTTGGAGGGCTTAGACACTGAGGTGGATGTTAATAAGTCTTGGGGAAACTACTAGAGAGAATATCAAAATTTCTGCCAAAGAGAGTCTAGGTTACTACAAACTGAAGAATCATAAGCCATGGTTCAACAAAGGATGCTCATAATTATTAGACCAAAGTAAGCCAAACTGTAGTGGTTACAAGATCCAAGCAAAATAAATGCAGACAATCTCAACAATATATGATGTGAAACCAACAGGCGTTTTAGGAATAAAAAGAGGGAGTATCTGAAAGACAAAATTGATGAGCTTGCAACAACAGTAAGAAGAACATTAAAGACCTGTAAAAAGGAATGACTTTAGGAAGGGTCACCAACACAGAAGTGAAGTGAAGTGAAGGATGAGAATGGTGACCTGTTTTCAGATTACCACATTTTGAATAGGTAGAGGAACTACTTCTCTCAGTTATGGGATGTACATAGGGTCAGTGATGTTAGGCAGATAGAAATACATACAGCTGAGCTGTTAGTACCTGATTCCAGCCCTATTGAGATAGAAATTATTATTGCAAAATTGAAAAGGTATAAATCGCCATGTAGTGATCAAATTCTGGCAGAACTGATTTAAGCTGCAAGTGAAATATAACATTCTAAGATCCATAATCTAATTAATTCTATTTGGAATAAGGAAAAATTGCCTATCAGTGGAAGGAGTCTATTATTGTACCAGTTCACAAGATGGGCGATAAAACTGACTGTAGTAATTATCACAGGATATCACTGCTATCAACTTCATACAAAATTTTATCCAATATTCTTCTCTCAAGTTAAGTCCATACATAGATGTAATTATCAGTGTGGGTTTTGACATAACAGATCAACTATGGATCAGATCTTTTGCATTCATCAGATGCTGGAGAAAAAATGGGAGTACAATGAGACAGTACATCAGCTATTTTGACTTCAAGAAAGCCTACGATTCGGTTAGGAGGGAAGTAGTGTACAACATTCTGATAGAGTTTGTGATACCCCCTGAAACTAGTTAGGCTGATTAAAATGTGTTTAAACAAAATGTATGGTAAAGTCCATATAGGTAAATACTGCCTGATAATTTTCATATCCAGAATGGTTTAGAACAAGGAGATGCTTCATTGCCACTGCTCTTCAACTTTGCTTTAGAATATGCCATTAGGAAGGTCTAAGAAAACCAGGTGGGACTGAAATTAAATGGGACATATCTGCTGTTGGTCTATGCTGATGATGTGAATATACTGGGTGACAATACAGATACCATAAAAAATCACACAAACTTTAATTGACAATAGTAAGGAGACTGGTCTAGAAGTAAACACAGAGAAAACTAAGTATATGTTGGTACCTTGTGGCAAAAATGCATGGTAATATCAGGGCATATTATTATTATTATTATTATTATTATTGGAAGGGGTGGGTTTCCCCATGCACCACAACCAGGTTGATCTATTGTATGTCCCCCTGTGATATTCTACCAGTCTCTATACCCTACCGGTACTGGTGCATGTCATCAGTCCCGACTCAGCCAGCGAGTTGGACCTCTACTGGCTTAGCGGTATCTAGATGCTTCCCCCATCTACCAGAGGCGTTAGAGACTATTGTTGGGTGGGAAATGTCCTTCAATTTGGCTCAGAGGTCTCCTTAAGACATGAGGTTCTTTTACGTGCCGTAAAGCTACGACATGGGACCCACGGCTTAAAGTCCCTACCGGAGGACTTGTTCCCTGAATTTTTCCGCCCTTAAAAATTCCACGACCTCCGCTGGGTTTGAACCCGCGTACCTTGAGTCATGAGGTGGGAACGTTACCCCTAGACTACGGAGGCCACTATATCAGGAGATAAAGACATGTAACAGACATTTTGAAAGTGTGGCGCAGTTCAGATATTTGGTAACGACTGTAACAAATCAAATCCTGATTCAGGAGGAAATTAAGAGGAGACTGAACTTGGGTAATGCTTACTACCATTCAGTCCAGAAAATATGTCTTCTTGTCTGCTGTCTAAAAACATAAAAATAAGAAATATACAAAACTATAATTCTGCTTGTGGTTCTGCACTGGTGTGAAACTTGGTGTCAGACATTAAGGGAGGAACACAGACTGTGGGTGTTTGAGAACAGGGTGCTGAGGAGAATATCTGGACCAAAGAGAGATGAAGTGACAGGTGTCTGGAGAAACCTGCATAATGAGGAGCTTCATAACTTATACTCTTCTGCAAGTATAATTAGAATGATCAAGTTAAGGGGGAAAAGATGGGCAGGGCATGTATCATGAATGGGAGAGAGAAGGAATGCATATGGGATATTGGTGGAAAAGCTGGAAGGAAAGACACCACTGGGAAGGTGGGTGAACAATATTAAAATGGATCTTAGGGAGACAGGATGGGATGGTATGGATTGGACTGATCTGGCTCTAGATAGGGACCAGTGGAGGGCTCTTGTGAACATGGTAATGAACCTTCGGGTTCCATAAAATGCTGGGAAGTTCTTGAATGGCTGCACAACTGGCAGCTTCTCAAGAAATACTCTGACTACAGAATTAACGCCAAGTAAAGAACTGTGGTGTGAGTTTCTTTCCAGTAGCTGACAGAATAAAACAGCAGCACTTAGCAATAAATTGAAGTAATTTTCTGTTTCTCCAGTAACAGATGACACAGTACTATCCACGAAGTTGTAACTGACTCAACACAGAACACCAGAGCAGACTTGGACACACACCCCACCTCCCACCAATTCAGCCCACTCACTATCTACTGCATCACAAAATGCTCTCAAAACTTTTCTCTCAGAACCACACCTATCTTAGAAGATTGCAATTAGCTACTGCAGTGTAAAATTAGCAATACTTTGTAAATTCACAGAAATTTATTGCTGTAAGAGGACAGAGCATTGGTGACACAATCCACAGGTAGAGAAAAGGGCTCATCAAACATGCCCACCCAAAAAATTGTATACACTGTGCACATAAGTAAAATGTTCATAACAGATAATACAGAATATATTATTTGTTCTAATATTAAATTTTCTTTGCCAATCTATGGCGATATTATTTATCAGGGATGACATTCAATAAAACTGAAGAAAATTATGTAGTGTACAATGAACACAAGGGCAGCTGCAAGCATATATCGAAAAGGCAAAGCCGCCAGGTTTATTCTATAAATAAGGGTAGATTTTTCCCGAACATTTGCCAACTTCCCTGACTGTACTACACTGATGCCTCCCCCAGTCAGACAGCTCAGCAACCAGTAAAGATGAAAATAAAATGCAGTCAAAAACATGGAAAAGTGTTACAGATGCTACCAGTACTAATACCATCTTTATACAAATATGCTGTAAGAATAAGATCAGTGGCAAAGTTACCACTGCACTGAAGCAGCATGATACTATTGAGGTAAAAAAAACATAGTATTGATTTTAACACAAATATAAACCCTCATACTTAAATACATGGCAAAACTGCATCCACTGCATTCATGAAGTGCAACATGCAATTCTTGCATACTTGGTGACAAGCCAGAGAACTACATCATTAACTTCTGAGAAATATCGATGTATGATCCTTGCTACTTAAGAATACTGGACTACTTGTTAAATACTTACCTAAGCTGAGCACTAGGAATGTGTTTTCGTACAAATTTAAAGAGGGATTCCTTCACAAGAGCTTCCTGCTCTGCTATTGTTGACCGACTCATTCTCTGACGTCCAACTACACAGAAAAACAATCTATTTCATTAAAAAGTAACTCTTGTAATTGACATTCTGCACACTTAATAACTCGGCACATAAAAACACTAATATAATTGGATACTGTGAAAGCAAAGATTCTACTAGCGACAACTACGAACCTAAGAAAACTTTAAGTCAATCACAGTTCATACATAATCGAACTCACAATCTTACCAAGTGGGGTTATATCTGCGGACTTCAATAAACTCTAAATTATCCTTCCAGTACCTCAAGCAATTACTATGGTATAAGACAACAACCGACACACTTGGCACTGCTTGGGAACAACTCTAGACTTTATAAAAGATAAGCGGGTATGTCTCCCTGCACAATTCACAGAACTTTCAGAAATTTTCCGATAATTGTAAACAACACAAACTGCAGTTGACAGTCGACGACTGCGACATCTGCACGCAATGCGTGAAATTAAAGATCCGTAGTCGAGTTCAATCAATAATAGTCTCATGCTCAAAATATCTGTTATAAGAAACGTAGAAAATCGCGTCCTTTTTTTTTCTTGCCCTGGACGTATTCGAAACGTTTCGTAGACACTAACTGATTCCATGCATTCACTACGTGTGTAATTAATTTTAAGTTCAGTCTTTGCATTTACGAAACCCCGGGAAACTTGATTTCACCGGCTTTAGCCTACCGGTTTCGTGTGTCGAGGAAGTTCGTATAGAGCGTTTATAACGCAACTATTTCAGTATAGATAGTTGACAGGAAGGACGGCAGACAGGTTGTTAGATTTATATTTGGTAGTTCTCGACTTCACATTTTAAATATATGTACATCTTATAACTATATTTAGACTACTTCCTAACGTTCACCATATCAGTACATAACCTGCATTGCTGGTTAGCATTCATTACGATCGGCATTTTATGTTCGGACCTTCCGTATCCCTGTTTGTATAATAAAATTCTGAAATCTGTTAAGTTGTTCCATAGAAATTTTGAATGTCGAGGATTACCTGATACCCCAGAATAACACAGAACACACTGAAATAGTCCAGTCCAGAAGGTTGCTAACTGCCTCTCGCCAGGACAGTCTTTCTTGGTTTCGAGCCCCATGACTTAATTTATGTTCGTTCCTAAACCGTACAGGTGTTTGGGAATGAGTTTCTTCATCGACAAGAAGAGTAGTAGTAGTCTTCGCATTTGTTGCACCGTAATTTCTTGCGAGTGTATCTGCACTCAATTCCTGCAGCATCCAGGAAAGGGCATCTGTACTCTATGGACAGCATACACGGTATATAAGTTGTCAAAACTAGAATTTTCGACCAGCTTAATCAAGCTTATTGGATCACTTCTTTCACAACGAAAATTTAGTGTTTCGCTGGAAGGCGAAATACCTATGCCAAGAGAAATGCAAGCAGGGGTCCCCTACTCTTTTCAATATGTACATAAATGATGCCCTCGAAACACATGGCGTTCAGCTAGCCCTCTTTGCAGACGACACCTGTCTGTATGCGACAGATTACAAGGAGGGTTTTGTTGTTAGAAAACTCCAGCGCGGTCTCAGCTCAATGGAGACCTGGTGTGAGCGCTGGAATATCAAAATTAATGAAGACAAGACTCAGGGGATCTACTTCTCTCGCAGTCGTCGTCCGCATATGTCTCATCTTACATTGAATGGAGGATATATTCCATTTGTAAATTGTGTAAAATATCTCGGAGTAATCTTTGATAGGAGCGTTACATGGAGATTGCACATAGAAATGATCGAAACCAAGGCCTTCAGAACATTTATAAGTTTGCATTCCCTATTCAAAAGTGAGCGATTAAGTGTTAACTTTAACCTCCACAAAGCTCTCATCAGATCTGTAATGACTTATGCTAGTCCCGCCTGAGAATTCGCAACACATACCCGTCTAATGAAATTGCAGCGCCTGCAAAACAAGGTTCTCCACACCATTGACAATTTTACAAGGCACACACCAGTTCACGATTTACACATAGCTTTCAAAATTCCATACGTATATGATTATATAAAAAAATTATGCAGGCAACAAGCGGAAGCCATACAAAATCAAGATAACACAAATGTTTGCAATATTGGACAAGGCGAAGACCGACATAGTAGAAGAGGCTTAAACTTTGCGGTGGTCAAGCATATGACCTTTCAAGTGACTAGACTGCCATTGTAGTGGAAGCTACTAGAAATAGAGCATAATCTGCTGTACTGAGTCTGGACTGACAGAGGCCTATCTTTAATACATTTATTATCATGTTTAACATGTAAAATGTAAATATCCTTTACATTATGACAAATCACTTACTACTACAGACAATGACTCTTGACAAAAGACAGACCCGTCCTCTCATCAGAGGGGGCACCCCATGATAACAAGACCTAAATTGTCAAACAGTAATAAATATCTGGTCATGAGCCCCAGATTGGGCTTGACACCAAGACTGACTGACTGACTGGCCATCAATCACAATCTGACTTCGACTTTAACTCAGAGAGGAGTGTATCAGTGTAGTGTGGTCAGAAGTCGAGAGTGTCCAGTTGAAGATACTGATTTGTGTAATGTTGTAACAAGTTGTTTAAAGGCTCAGTAAATTTGATCATCAAATCCAAAACCCATTTCATAAGTCACACAAACTCGTAATGTGAGAAAATATGTCATGCATTAAAGTGTGTACAAATATCATGAGAAACTGACTGGGCAAAGACATAAACACCATTAAGGGAATAATAACATAAACATGGCAAACTTCAAATATTTGGGAAAGACAGCAACAAATTAAATCTGCATTCATGAAGAAATTAACTTGCATCATCTGGAATAGAAGATTTCGATCTTCCAGCTTTATAGTGCTCTCAGATGGATTTGAACATGGTAGCAGTGTGACACTAGACCTGTTTCACCAAACAGAATAGCGTGACATATGCATCATACACAAAAGAGCAGATTACATCCATGGAATACTTCTTGTCTTCCTATCTGCTATCAAACAGTGAACAATATACTGTATGTTGTGGCATGCAGACCCGTTACTAGGCAACGACCGTGAAATAAACAAACTATACAATGTCCAATGCTAAGTGATGGCTCTGTAAATAGCAACAGAGGAATGGTGTTTTCTGTGAAGTCTGTGCCAAGATGTTATAAGTGGGACAAATTACAAGTTGTTAGTAAAGAGTCAGTTCATAGTTGAGGCCAGGGACAATTTAGGGACCCAAAGAAAGGGGAACATCCACCATTGAAGCCGCTACTAAGTGATGGCTAATGAACACTGTAATGCACTGAGAAGACCTGTTGTATCTTATGATGGGAAGTCATAATGTTTTAATTATCACAATGAGAAATTCATTATTCCAAAATATTGTTCTATATAAAAGATTTTCCTGTGCCAAGTGGATGGAGGGAGTCACTGGAAGGGGCAAAAGCAAAATGGCGATGTTGGTTGAGAAAGCGGAGGCTTGCGCTGTGCTATGGTTCCTGCATTTGCAAGGGAAGTCTACCACGGAGGTCTACGACCAGATGACCGCTGTGTATCAAGAAGGTGTACCATCATATGACACAGTGGTCAGGTGGAAGAGGTGCTTTCATTGTGGACAGACAAACCTCAAAGTGGAAGACCATCTCTTGCTGAGGAACTGGGAATTGTGGCACAGGTGGAAGCTTTGATCCTATCCAGTGGGCGCATAACTATCGAAGCTATTGTTCATGAGGTCCGCATTAGCCATGGGTCGGCGTTCAACACCATCTATGAGGAGTTACACATGACAAACGTTGCTGTGCATTGGGTGCCACAATTGTTGACACCAGTTCAAAAACAGCAATGGATTGATGTGGCAAAGAAACTTTTGTAGTTGTGTCAAGATGAAAAGGTGGAATTTTTTGACCATGCGCTCATGATGGATGAATGTTGGGTCTATCATTATGACCCTGAAACAAAGGAAATGAGCAAGCAGTGGAAATATGCAGACTTGCCACCACCAAAGAAGGCCAAATCCCAGCCGTCGTCAGGAAAGGTGACATTGAGCATGTTCTGGGATCGGCGGGGTGTCATCATGACCGACTACACGCAAAATGGCATCACCATCACTGGCAAGTACTACCGGAACCTTCCGAGAAAATTACGGGAGGATGCGATTGCTGGGAAAAGGAGAGCAAATTCTTCATAACACACTCTTGCTGCAAGTTTGGGATATGAAATTCTCCCCCATCCACCACATTCACCAGACCTGGCACCGAGCAACTTCTTCCTCTTTCCACGGCTAAAGAAGGCACTTCGTGGTAAGCCATTCCAAGATGATGATGTCTTTTTTGCAGTGGAGGACTTCCTAAACAGTCAAAATGAGACCTTCTATGATCAAGGTATCCAGCAGCTGATGCATTGTTTGGGAAAATGTGTGGCCTTGCAGGGGGCATATGTAGAGGACTAACTCACAATTTCTTGCACCTGTCTCTCTGTTTCTTCTGGGTGATAATTACAATTTTATGACTTCCCCATGTATAGTGATTTGTGAAGTGTGTAGAACAGTGAGAGCATAACCCTTACTTGCTGTTATGGGTTGTAAGAGTTCAATAAAACAGACTGCCAATTGAACCCCTGTCTATAGTCACACTATAACGTGACAATATTAATAAAGAGCAAGTTCCATGAAGTGCGACAGTTTTTAATACAAATAAAACCTTTACATTTTGGCTGAAACACATAAGGGTTTTATTCATATTAAAAACTGGTACACTGTATGGAACTTATTCACATCATGTAAAATGCAATGCTTCAAAAATAAGTGAAACACCTTCCTTGAATACTAACATTGGGGGAGGGGTGACCCTCATGTCACCTGAAGCACTCATACCTCTACTCAGTCCACTGTGCACCCCTTTCTCACGAAGGCCCTTTAGCCCTTTGACGTGGTCATTTAAATTCCGCGGCCGCGGCTCCTGCGGTAATATATTCAGCCGGCCATTTAAATTTTGCTCGAAAATTATTTATTCATCATTGTTCTTAAATTCTATGAGATAGGAACATGAAACTTTCACTAAAATGATCTTAAATGGTGGTTTTATAACCTTACCTTATAATATGGGCGCCCTGTATCTCGGCCATGGAAGCAGGTTGTTTAGTATTTCAGCANTACACGACGAACCACGGCAACGGGTTAAAGAGTGCAACCCCAATGTTACAGCCCAAACCTGTTTCGCTCAAGTCCTGCTAATATCTATCAGCTCCAGCCGTACATAGCCAAAGACCTTCATTCTATGCTCAGCCATAGCTGTGCACACTCCTGCACACACTGCTTGCACGTAAAATTAGGTGCAGTCTTGATGTGCAGTGGCCAGTTAACAGTCCTGTAAGCAGTATGCACTGTTTCCTGTTCAAGACAGTAAGTATCTAAGTCAACTTTCCCGTAAGTCTTTCCAAAAGAGCTTCTACTATCATGTATGGTGTATCAGCCCTAAGAGAGAGGAAGTGACAGGAGATTGGAGAAAATTTCATGATGAGCTTCATAACTTGCACTGGACATGACACATTATCAAAATGACATCAGGTGAGTAGGAGATGGGTGGTATATAAAAGGCACACAGAATTTTTGCCTGAAAAGATGAATGTGAAAGACAGTTTGGGCTGACTTCTAGGCATAGATGTGAGAATAATATTAAAATGGATTGTGTTGCCTGGATTTATGTGGCTAAGGACAGACCAGCAGCAGATCAAGAAGAAGGAAATGTTCAGCTGAATAAGTGTCATTTATTTGTTCAGGAATATGAATACAGTACACATCCACAATGTTCTAATGCTGTAACCATACAAAGCAGCATTGTCACAACTACACACTAGCTTTTTGTTGATAATTCCTAGCCACTTTTAATTTAATGTCTATGCTAAATGTCACCTGCTTCTGAAAAGACAGCCTGCTCCCTCGTCTTGGTTACAGCAGCTTCATGCTCTTTTTAAGCAACAGGCTATAGATGCAAAATGTGTTTTTGTACAGCCTCTCTGCATCAAGTATAACAGGTAAGTCTGACATATTTCTGGATCAAGCTTCCTGACTGACTAAGTCACTTTTCAATGAACAGTATATTATAAATTTGTCTTATAAAATTATATGCCTCGCTAACAACTCGAGAAATACTGAATCTGCAGAACTTAAAAGGAACTCTATCAGCGCTGTGAATACTACAGCCAACAAACTCTCTTATGGACAATATAAAGTAGTCACACTGAACTGTGGTGCACTCATGTCAGTTCATGTTAAGACATACAAAAGGAAGCCTTTGGCAAGAGTACATTACTAATAGGGAACTTTATGTATATATAAAATCAGTCAAAATATCATAGTGGCTGCAGCCTGATTTACAAGTGTCCAAGAATGCTATCTGATGAAGCACTGTCGGCCCTGGGGTTCACTACCACTTCTGGGTATGTCGGATTTATATCTGAAGAAGACATTCCTGGATCATCAGTACTCCCTTCCGTATACGAGTAATCTTGGATCTCTGTCTTGCTTTCCCCACCTCTTGGAGTCACAGTTGATTCCGAGTTCATACCATTGTTGTTGCCATAGTCCATGTGATCTGAGTCTGTAACAGAGAGCCACAAGATGAACACTGCTTGTCTGTCGCAACCAGCAAGGTATCCCCTTTCAAAAATCAACATTTATAAGTTCTGAGTAAGCATGTGCCAATTCTCAAACTTCTGAGGTCAAACTAGGACAAAATATCTTGATCTTACATTGAGCATTTTCACATCTGTTGACACAACAATTTGTTATAAAAATATACAAATATAGATATTTACATTTAAACTCTGGCTGAGTCCAAAAGACCACCTACAAGACAATTCTGCATATACCATATGATTACAATGTTTCAACGACAGTCCCAGTACACCCAACTTGCAACCCAATTAAATGGGAGATAAAGCATGAGAACATACAAGAGATCATTCATTCATTTACTCAGCATTCCATAAATCTTTACATGGTTAAACACCAGTGGATATAGAAATAGTCAACATGAGTAAACATGATCACATACTGCATCACAATTGTGTAATGTCATACCAGTTAGCCATATAAAAATATTGTGACATGTTGCGCAACGGAGGACCCCTACCTCCCCAGTGGCATGTGGCGGTAACGTAGCGCTCCCTTCCCCCCATCCCCTCCACGGTGATGTAACGTGCAACGCGCGGTAACAGTGTTGCTAGGCTATACACCACGTCACAGTAGTGACGTGGCGGGCGACACTAGCAACAGCGAACGGAATAAAAGCCGGCTGAGCAGCAAGCGAGAGTCAGTGTGTTATCAACAGTTCTCAAGGTAGCAGCCTGTGAGTGTGCGATAACTAAGAAGTCAGCGAGCAGAAGACTTATTGTGTGCTTTCGAGACTTAGTGAGTGCTGTAGTACAGTTATATTTGGAGTGTGTAATTCAGGGAGATTTGTATAGCTCCCGCGTTATTAGTACGTGAAGACTTTGGTTGTAGGGTTTGTAAAGTGTGGAAACCCACAACTGTGTTATAATTAATTGTACCCGTTTCTTGTAGATTGTTGAATAAACCAATTAACGATCTCTACGGCGTATTCAGTAACGAAACACGTTACAATATTAATACACAACATGAACTAAAACCATTATCTATAACAATGAAGCACTATCAACTACCACCTGTAACAAATCCGAAACTCTGTCACAGTTGAAATATCTGTCCAATGAAAACGAATTTAAAAATAGGAATCTTTTAACAGCAGACCTTAAATTTTTTAATCTCATGAGCTTGGTCTTTTATATTAGGTGGAAGTTTATTAAAAATTTTAATTCCAAAATATGTTCCCTTTTGAAAGACAGTTAAGTTACACGAGGGATAATGGAGGTTATTACTATGTCTTGTGTTGATTGTACGAATCTCAGAATTAGATAAAAATAGATCTTTGTTTTTGACCATAAATAAGAAAATGGAAAAAATGTACTGTGAGTAAAGGGGCAGAATCTTTAGTCTGTTAAACAACTCCCTATAAGAATCTCTACTTCTAGAATTGGTGATGACCCTTATTACCCTCTTCTGTAGTCCAAAGATATGGATGTAGAAGGGTGAATTACCCCAGAAAATCAGGCTATGTCATAATAGACTGAAAATATGAAAAATATACTGATCTCATTTATTCTAATGACATACAGGGTTTAATAGCCCTAATTGCATAGAAAGCTGAACCCAGTTTGGACATGAGCCAGTCAGTTTGTCCTTTCCATGATGGTGCATTATCAACCATCAGACCAAGGAACTTGATATCAGCGGCTATAGCAATTTGACTGTTACTATATATGATAGGTATGTCCATTGTATTACTATTCTTGGTTGAGAAATGCATAAAATACTGTAACGCGTTTTGCTACTGAAGACAACGTTCGGATTGTTAATTGGTTTATTTAACAACCTACAAGTCGTAGCTACAATTAATTGTAACACTGTTTCGGGTTTACACATTTTATGGGAAAGCCAGAAGGAAAGACACCACAGGGAAGACCAAGGCGTAGGTGGGTGGAAAATATTAGAATGGATCTTAGAGATATATGATGGGATGGTATGGATTGGATAGCTCTAGCTCAGGATAGGGACCAGTGGAGGGCTCTTGTGAGCATGATAATGAACCTTCGGGTTCCATAATTGCTGGAAAGTTCTTGAGTAGCTGCAGAAATGGCGGCTCCTCCAGAAGGGCTCAGCTCCATGAGTAAGTAAGTAAGTACACACTATTCTATTCACTCTATCCTCAGTAGTCTTCACGTATTTATAATGCGGGAGCTATACAAGTCCGTCAATTACACACTCCCAATATAACTGTAATACAGCGCATGAAAGGTCTCGAAGGCACACAATAAGTCTTCACTGGCTGACTTCTCAGTTATCACGCACTATCACATAAAATCTTCTCACCACGCGTTCGGGTCTTCTTTCTGTGACTGCTGCTATATTTCAACTAACTGCTTAGGCAGTCAAGTCTCTCTTATAAACCCTCAGCCAGACAGTGGAAAATGTGCCTCGCTTCCCCAGTGCGTAATCACCATGTTTACAGGCGTTCCTGGGCAACACTGTTGAGAGTTGTTTACTGCTGTGTAGTAACCGCAGTATCCCTTGTTACATCACTGTGGGAAGTTCTGTTACGTCACCTTGGGGGAGGGGGTGTTTACTGAGTGTTGTGTACTGATGGAAGGAGTGGGGGTATGTGACGTCACTCATGAGACCGCAGAGTTCAAGTGACCCCTACTTCCCGTTGCACCATCCATGTCACACTGCTCCCTTCTAAAGGTTGTTCATCCCAAACAGCCTAACGATACATCCCCGTTCCTTTTTCTTCCCGTTGTCCGTTCTCCAACTGCTACATACACTCCTCTAAGACCAGCTCGTCTCAAGCGGTTTCCTGCTAACGTGGCAGAAGATCCAGTTTCAGAAGTTGCGGAAAGAAGACCCGAACGTGTGGTGAGAAGATTTTATGTGATAGTGCGCGATAACTGAGAAGTCAGCCAGTGAAGACTTATTGTGTGCCTTCAAGACTTTGTGTGCGCTGTAGTACAGTTATATTGGGAGTGTGTAATTCACAGACTTGTATAGCTCCCACGTTATTAATCAGTGAAGACTACTGAGGACAGAGTGAATAGAATAGTGTGTAGGGTTTGTAAATTGTGTAAACCTGCAACAGGGTTATAATTAATTGTAGGTACGACTTGTAGGTTGTTAAATAAATCAATTAACAATCCAAACGTTGTCTTCAGTAGCAAAACATGTTACAATACATTTTATTGAGATTCAATGTCAGTAAGTTAGCCTTGAACCATTCATTTATATTTTTGAATATTAAATTTAGTTCGTTTTTTCATACTCTCAATACGATTAGAGTTCTTAACAATAATACTGGTATTATTGGTAAGAATAGGTATTGATTGATTTACGCTTTATATAATATTTGACAGATCATTAATGTATAACAAAAACAATGAAGGACCTAAGATCAATCCCTGGGGAACACCATTGACAATCTTACCCCAACTTGAGTGAGTGCACCTCTTATTAGTTAAAACTCTTTGATGTCTACCATGAAGGTAGGATTCTAGTAACGCATTAGCATTTCCTATTATTCCATAAAACTTCAATTTAGATAACAGTACATCATGATTAACACAACCAAAGGCTTTATTTAGGTCACAAAAAATGCCTCCAACTGGTATTTTATTATTCAATTAATTAAATTATAAGAAGAGAGTTCTGTGGATGAATCACACCTGAAACCATATTGGTGACTGGATAACATATTGTTATTCTTTATGTGACAGAGCAATCTTACAAATATAACCTTTTCAGTAACTTTTGAAAAGGATGTAAGTAACAATATAGGTCTATACTTCATCACATTCGTTTTATCACGATTTTTAAATAATGGTATTATTTCAGAGTATTTCAAACGAGTGGGGAAAACACCCATTGAAAATACTCTGTTACAGATGTAAGTTAAAGGAGAAATAACAGCAGGTGCGCTAGTTTTTAGAATATTGACCGAAATTTCATCATACCCATTAGAATTTTTGGGGCTTAATGACTTAATTATGTTTTCAATTTCTTTAGCAGATGTAGGTTTAAGTTTAATTTCAGGGAAAGGAGTCGGAAATAACCCCAATGTTTATCAATATCAAACTCTATAAAATGATCACTCTTAGCATTATTGCTGTTAATTCTATCTACTATAGTCAGAAAGTAGTTATTTAAAGAATTGGCAGTTATTTCAGTTAGCTTCCCTTCAACATTTAAGAACTGCACTTCAATATTATTGATTCTCTTACCAGTAACCATTTCAATAATATTCCACGTGGTTTTAATTTTATTGTTAGAATTCGAAATTAATCCATTATAATAAAGATTTTTGGCTGCCCTAATGACATTAGACAGAATTTTAGAGTAAGTTTTAAAATAGGATTTAACGTTTGGATCAATACTGGTCTTCATGGACAAAGTGAGCTCTCTTTTATGTTGGCATGAGGTCTTTATGCCCCTCATAACATCGTACCCACCTAAAAATTAACCAGACCAGAGCAACCTGTATACCAGCAAAATAACTGGATACATACATATATTTTTAATCCATATTTGACAATAATTTAACCTTAAACTAGATATACAGTAATTTAAATAATCATAATTGAACTAAAAAGTGGATAATACCAAGAGTTCTGTAGTCATATTCATAATCTGGATCCACATTAAAAACAAGTTCAGCACCTAAGAACAAGCAGTACACCCAATGATGAGGCAATATGGGTCAAAACATTTCATGTTTTAAGGTTTTAATTAAGACTTTAATGAAAAAAATATGCACTGTACTGGGCACATAACAGGATGCAACACATAAAGATTGTACAAGCCATCTTGATCTTGACTGAAGCACCGGCTTTTCAGCCTTGAAGCCTGGTTCGCAGTGCTAATATGAATCAACCTGTCAACAAAATCTCTCTCTCCACCTCTTTCTACCCACATTCAAACTTTCTCTATTTCTGTATGCAGCATCAGGATCAGGTATCAAAACAGGTAAGTAGTGCACTGTGAAAAGTTGCTATATTTTAAATTCTGATAACAGTAGCAAAAGATATCTAGTACATAAAAGTTTTGTCTTGAATTGAAAAACGTCATTCTCGTATATTGCTAGTTTTGAAATTTTCATGGTAGTGATTGCTGAGCTTCAGTTTTCCTACGTCACAACAATGTGTACTGTTGACAATGGAATCAGCACATTCCTCCAAAACCAATGATATCCTCCTACAAGACTACACAGTGTCACAACTCTGAACATCAACATGCTGTTCAGTGACTTTTTTTTTTACTGTGATACAAAGTCAGAAGTGTGCACTGCAGTATCAATAACACAGGTTACTTAGCAAAGAATTATAACATATGCTGCNTCTTCATGTCCAGGCTGCTTTACTCTCAGTACCCAGTGGATAGGAGGTTGGGTGGGCCCCAGAGCTAGTTTGGACGACATGAAAACAAAATTCTTGATTGTAACAGGAATCTAACTCTGACCCTTAAATTAGGCCAAGACCACTCCCTTCCAAATCCCCATTATTCATTAATCTTATCACTTGAAAGTATACAGTGCAAGTAATGAACAGCACTGTTTAGCAAATCAGAAACAAACTGTTGCATATGTATGGGTGGAGGTGCGTGCATTTTGTAATTGTACAACAGTCATATGCATTTGGTAGTTAAAGAACACAGCAAAAAGGTATTTTAAATATCCTTTCAAAGCTGTGGTGGACTAACTTATAGGATGTAGCCAACCCAGTACACAGACTAAACAAATTACTGTGTGGTCCCCTCAACATATGTAAAAAGTACTTCACATTGTAGCTTCAGATATGAAAGACCTAAAAAACGCTGCAAGTCAGGACACCCTTTGGTAGAGTGCTTATAGTTCCCCTATATTTCATCAAATATTTATTATCTTTGTAATAAAATACTGTTTTACATAATCTTTCTGTTGTCACCTGTTAATTTAACCCCACACCGTATCATGATTCAGCTTACCACTTGGTGAAACTGAGTATTCTTGAAATACTGGGATACAACAAAACATCACATGGATGGAGTGGTGGTAATGCTCTGTACTCATATTTGAGGTGCTCGGTAAATCTCAGCTGGGGCACAGCCTATGGCTTTTTGCGGTTTTCTTCAGTCACTCCAAGAACCAAGAAATTACTTCAATTAAGCCACGACCACTTCTTTCATTCATCTGTCATTACACACTCTAGCTACTAGCAATGCCATGAAATAACAAACGGGCGTTTTTCTACCAGTAAAGGACTGAAGATGACTGCTCAAACAAGAATGAAGCATAAAGGCCATTTATGAGGGGTGCACTACTGACTTACAAAAATGGAACACATGGCAATATTCCTCAGTAAATGCAGTTCAATAACATATCTGCTGCCATGCCTCTGTACTGGGCCAGCCATTCTTCCGTGGAAACCAGACTCTTAACTCACTACGTTTGAAACATAAATGGAGAACGAGTGAAAAGCAACACTCTACATTTCAACCTCCCAGCTCTGACATGCAACACTGAATGCCTTCGTCCTCATAAGCTGTATACCCACACCCAAAATCACATACAAGAGATGGGTCACTGAAGACTATGGCCTGACAAGGTCAACAGTTTTCCTTCCTGACGGCATTGTGAGCCAAGTAGTCTTCCCAGTCACTACAATTTGAAATTTCTTGGATGCATGTCTGCCATTCATTTATCTAGTATCAAATACAGCAAACTGCCAGTGTACTGGTGAAAGTGGCACAGGAAAGCCAGCCGCAGAGGTGCTCAGAGTCAGAGAGTTAAAAGCTTCTCTGTATCTGGGTGGCATCTGTAGGAGGACACGACATTTATGGACCCAGTGGTAAGATTTCTTCACATGGTGGGATTGGCCTGACATACAGTGTACTTCAACTCATAGGGTGAGCACTGTCTGTGAATAGAGAACATGAAGAATTCCATACAGAGGGCTAAAACATAAAACCTCAGATGGTAATTTGCTGGATTCCAACAGAAATATGAGAGGAGGGGCAGAATGTAAGAATTTGGTTGAGAGAACTGTTGTAACATGAAAGAGGGCACAAGAAACATTAGAGGATGGACAAATAAAACGGATGGGAGAGTAAGAGAAAAGAAAAGAGAGGAGATAAAGATATGAAATTCTTAAAGCACAGTAAATTACAAGTGATTCTGCATGTCATCTCTGACAGATCATATGCTTGCAGTAATGCAAGAAAATCATGAAAATTTTTGGTGCTATGGTGAGCTAGCGCCCAGGACTTATTTGGGCCTGGTCACATACATCCGAATATTTGTCTCAGTACCCTTTGGAAGGAAGGAGTTACCAGAGTTCTAACACACACCATGTCTGCTTGTAGCTGTTCTGTTGTCATCGGAGAGGTTACCAGTGATTTCTTGTTTACCCCCTCCTTCAGTGCCTCCCACCACATCATTTGGTCGCTTACTGGAGCCATTTGCATCACCACCTCCTCTGCTTCCATCGTAAGTCTGAAAAGAAAATTTCATCATTTTCTCTTATATTTGTTCAATTTCTCAATTAACAAGCTTAAGGTCATCACCGAAAAACAGCACAAACCGAAGAATAAAAAGTCAAACTTCTCAGAAGCACTGTACATGCAGTTACAGGAACTTGTAAAACTACAGTAAGAACCACACGGTTCAAGGAACCGCATAATGTAGGCAGCACACATTAACCACTGGCTCCCGACAACACAAAAGAAGAGTGACCTACTCCCTGGGAGAATGGTTACAATACTAGTATAGCAAGCCAATGCAGCTAACGGCAGAAGAAATTAGACGAAGCCTATGCAAGACCTACTGCAGTAACAAACACAAAGCTACGCACAGCTCATAACACTTTGAAAGACCATTTTTAAAATAACTTTTAAATAATTTTAAATATCAAATTGTGATTTTAAGATCACCTAATTATTAAATTAGGTTTAACCTATTGTTATGTATACAACTGTATCACATATATGATTTGTATGTTGATTTTATACTTATCTCATTGCATTTTATTGTTAATTTTAACCAAGGTCTAGTCTAAGTTTTATTTAGACTGTGAACTGAATAGAAGCTAATTTGTACTGTAACCGTACGCATCCTTCACGGAAAGTCTTATTTGTTTGTAAGTAACGGTTAAGTTTAGCTGTAGAAATGAGATGCCCCGGAGGGATCATGGTCCTCTGAATTGGCCTTTTGTTGCGAGGGACAGAAGGGAGGTTGGTGAGTCCATTGCATTCAAGGGGGAGTAGGTATACCTTCTTTCGTCCGTGCCTGTGGGGGTGGAGGACCTGTGGATCGAAGCTTCGAGAAACTTCTAGAAGGTGTGCAGACCGGAAGGTGTCCGGGTATTTAGTCATGAAAACCTCCCAGTGGAAAGTTCGAGATGGCTAAGAACGTGGTTTCTGGAAGCAGCAGCGGGGGTAAGAGGTCAGTTAGTGAGTAGAAGCCAGGTAGTGAGGGTGTTCCTGTGGAACCTGTGCTAGGGGGTTAACCGATCGAGCCCGCATCCAAAAAACGACGTAAGCGAGCCAACACCCGTGTACCCCTGGGATGTAAGACTCATTCCGCTGAATTTAGTCGAGGCATACACCGCGTCGAAGTGAAGCGTGTGGGGACGGGTGTAGTACGAACCATTTGGAAAAATGGGAATGCTCGTGTTTCAGTTCAGTAATAGTATGGGAGAAATTTGCAGCACCTGAATATGACCCATTTGAGGTCGAAACATGTAGCGAGTGCTTTATAAATAAATAAATAAATAATAAAGTGCTGTTGCATTGATGGTAAAATTTATATACATATGTTTCACGTATATGTGATAGGATGCAGTCCTTAATAGAATCTAATGAAGCCTTCAGATGACCAATACCATCATCTTACATTATTAGATTAAAATATTTTATACAACTGACTACAGGTGGGTACAAAGGTTATGTAGATGACTCACATATGTTCAATAGTTACAACTAACCTTGTTCATGTCAAATCCATCATCAACGGGGTCCATAGAATCATTGCTAATGTCAATATCCACTGGCTCTATCTTAATCTCCTGCTAACAGAAAAAGAAGCATTCTTCAGTAGAGAACTTGCAGAAATAATGAACAACCAATCTCACCATATGACTGACGTTTTCAAGCATCATATGCATTTTTCAACATGCATACAGTAAAATACAGCCAATTTTTGGAGCTATGAATTCCATAATTTTGAATTTTGTAAATTTCTGCTGTGGATTCAAGTGCTGCATAAGTAATGATGTAAAAGTGAGGTGTAAGTGCTCTTCTGAGTAAAATTTCACAAACAATGCATATAAACAACAATTTCTCAGTGTTAGGTAAAAATTTCTGATGATATTAATCAACTGCTATTTGCTTAAAAAAATTCTTGTTTATCACTGAAACAAATTCTTGAAATAAAGTTCACTGACTTCACAATTTTGTGATCTGCAACAGTTGAACTAATTACAGAGTCCAACACCGACAGTACCACAGGTCATTCTCATGACAGACTGCACACACTGAGGTACTTCCAAAAACTATGCCTTACGTCTCATGTGACCATATGCCATCACTTGTCATGCATGGTACTTACCTTCTGGTTGTAACTGTGTAGTTTAGCACAAAATCACTAATGTTTAACCTTTTGACGTGGTCATTTAAATTCCGCGGCCGTGGCTCCTGCGGTAATATATTCAGCCGGCCATTTAAATTTTGCTCGAAAATTATTTATTCATCATTGTTCTTAAATTCTATGAGATAGGAACATGAAACTTTCACTAAAATGATCTTAAAAGGTGGTTTTATAACCTTACCTTATAATATGAACCCCCTTTATATCTTCAATGGAAGCATGTTATTTAGTATTTGAGCAGAGAATGGTACGCCTTGAAGGATGAAACTTTCACTAAAATGATCTTAAAAGTTGGTTTTATAACCTTGCCTTATAATATGAGCACCCGGTATCTCGGCTATGTAAGCAGGTGACGCCTTGAAGCATTAGTCTAAACACAGAGCTGGCTCTCGAAACGACCACCAAGGTCAGTACGATAAAATGGCGTCAACTGGAGCGATAATGAGTACTTTTCCCTCCCCCACACACATCCGTATCGTCTCAGGGGGTGACCACAGTGTTCTGCCTTAAATTGTGGCGTATTTCTAAGAAATGGGTGCTATGTACTGTGCGAAAGCAATCGATTTTACGAGAATAACATTTTGGACAACCCTCTTCTAAGAATTCCAATGGAATGTGTTTGTGTGGCCAGCTCAGGGCAATATGATATTATATACAACAGCACACATCACCTCTCTGGTGTTTATTACTTCACAAGCAAAGCAAATACGCCACTGAGTGACGAAACCCCTACAAGAAGCAACACGAATTTGCTGCAAGACAGGCATATGTAACGATGACTTATCTCAGCTAAACTCGTTGGCTTAGTATACTCTGTTCTTGTGACAACAGGCCAGCGAAAAATCCAACAATCTACAGCAAAACCATCAATTATTATGGGCGTTATAACATAGGTGTGCAGCTGGACGAAACATACACGCCGAACCCCCCCAGACGATTTAAATCCCTGACGAAACATACACGACGAACCACGGCAACGGGTTAAACACTTATCAGACTATACAGCAGCACATCACAGAAAACACACACAGTTTGAGGAAATGCTACACCATCTTCTGAGGACCAGAAAAACACACAAAAAACGTGTGCAGGAGTTTTTGAACAGAATCTGTAATTGAAATGCTACACCATCTTCTGAGGACCAGAAAAACACACAAAAAACGTGTGCAGGAGTTTTTGAACAGAATCTGTAATTGAAATGCTACACCATCTTCTGAGGACCAGAAAAACACACAAAAAACGTGTGCAGGAGTTCTTGAACAGAATCTGCAATTGAAATCAATCTAATGTAACATTATTGGGAAAATACCAACCCCAAGAGGAAGACTAGGTGGTTCCGATCTCCTGGCTCGCCGAAGTGGTGGCTCAGAGGCCACAGACGCCTGCTGGTAGGTTGATGTAGATGGTTGTGGAGATGGCCTTATGAGACGTGGTCGCCCCACTGGGTTGCGGTGTGGAGAGATGGTGTTCTGCACAGCAAATAGACACACACAATACATCTGGCACTGCACAGTGCTGCCCCCCCACTCCAATTTACATTTATACTGTCACATGTATGAGGGACTGTCAATGGGGTTTTGGATTGGAGGTTGGATTTCTTGACCACTTTAACACACAATTCGTGACCACATTTATTTACAGTGCCATTGTTTATCTTCACACTTTGTAGTTCACTAGAGCACACATTAAATCTTTTCCAGGTTCCTCTGTCTTCACCGGTCGATCCCTGGTTAATGGCTTCTTAGAGTAGAGATTCTTCAGCTTTTGCAACCACGACATTCCTGTCTGGCCACTGTCTCACAACTGAACTAAGGCCTAAATTTTGCCCCGCTTATAACCCCTCAAACTGCTTCCGGTCTTACCTAGCAACAGCCGCTGATTACACAGTCACTGCTTAGCAATGGGTCTATATGCCACAATATACAGGGCTACTATAAATATTCATTCGTTTTTAAAACGCTATATTTTCCAAAGTATTATACATACAAATATGATTGATATATAGAAAGAACCATAAACTCACCACGTTTGTATTGTGTGTACCAGTTGGCAGCACGAGTTCAGTGCCTTTACAAAATGGCGACAAAGCAAGAAAAGAGTTTTTGTTTGTTGGAATATGCGAGATGTTCGTCTGTTATAGCAGTGCAACGCGCATTCAAAAGAGAGTACGGAAAAGAACCGCCATGTAAAGAAAGCATTTTGTGGTGGTATCGGCATCGCTGGATTGGGCGTGTTGGTGAGGATGACGTAGCTCTGTTCACTTGGCCCCCCAGATCACCTGATCTAATGCCTTGTGACTTCTTCCTTTGGGGGTACATTAAGGATCATGTTTATGTACGCCCACTGCCAAGAGCACTAGCAGAGCTGTGGGAATGCATCCATGCTGCAGTGATGACCATTGACAGGATGATGCTACAAAATGTGTGGAACGAGCTCGACTACTGCCTGGACATGTGTCGTGTGACCCAAGGGGCACACATAGAACATTTCTAGAGTGTGAAGAAAACTTGGTGAGTTTACGGTTCTTTTTATATATCAATCATATCTGTACGTGTAATGCTTTGGAAAATATAGCGTTTTAAAAACGAATGAATCATTTATACTAGCCCTGTACTAGGTCCAATGAAATGAATGGCAAAATAAGGGTATTGGTTCAACTGATTTTCAGATATTCTCCATAGCATGTACCCTATCACATGACTTGCTCCATGCGTGCATAATGGTTAACTATAGTCCTGATGATCAATGATTAAATGACCACTTCCAGTGCAGAACCACAGTGCAATAATCCATCTCCAACTGTAGAATTCATGTTCACACAACTTCTGTTTGGTACGCAAATTCTTGATACACAGCATAAAAATCCATGTATATAATGCCTTGCACTTTAAAAACGCAAGTCTCCAATGAGCTTTGGCATTGTGCTGGGTGTTCATCTGAGCTTCATCTAACCAGCTTCTCTCTCTCTCTCTCTCTCTCATCTATTCACCAACTCGGACAGTGCGTGTACGTTACGCAGCTGCTCTGCATGTGGCATAACTACGATCATGCGGGAATAAAATGCTATTCCTGTAAAAGGTTGTGGAGGCCCATAGGGTTGTGTGACATCCAGGAACGACATTTTTTTAAAACTGACTCACAGAGGCGGTGAGGTTGTCAGCTTTAAGTACCGGCCACAGTTTTACCCTTATGAACATTCCCGGTAGTCATTTCTGTTAGAGGCTGAGTCGATCCCAGAGCCATGATGCAGCCTGAAAGATTAGGTCAATTGAAAAATGCAATGACCTCACCAGGAATCGAACCCACGACCTTCTGGCTTGTAGCATAGTGCCTTAACCATTGAATACCTCCACCTTGACTCTACGAGTCATAGGAGGCGACAAAAAGGGTAGTCTCAAATCTGAGACAGTAAAATATGGTCGCAAGTCCCAAGGGACTCGGACCCGAGAAAGACTGCGCTGGCAAGGGCCAGCAGTATATACAAAATACATACCTGTCCTCTCGTCTGAGAGGGCGCCCCACAAAAGCAAGACCGTAAACGTCAAACAGTAATAAACATCAAGACTTATTGACTGACTGTCGGTCACAATGTGACTTTGACTTTGAAGGGGTAGAATGTGTATGTGTGACATTATTACAAGCATTAGTACTGTTGTTATATTATCAGTCTCCAGCAAGCAACCTTGAATTCAAGTTTGTATGCGGATCCTGTGTAACTACAATAAATATCTATACATCAGTTCAATAAGTGGTTGTCTCTATATACAACAACCCAGATCCAATTTTTTCAACTAGGAATGCAACCAAGCCCAAATGAAGAGTTTTTGTCCATGACCACACATTAACTTCTCTGGTTTGGTTTCACTCTTCTTACAGTTATGACCTAAGGTACAGGCTGGTGCATGAAATGATCCAGTATCTGAGTTAGTACTGATTATTTAACCATGCAATTAACGATGTTTTGTAACACAGTAACACTTACAGCAGATCATGGACATTAGTTCTTATTCTTCCTGAGTGCATCAGTGTTGTGCTGTTCCTGCTCATGCACCAATTTACACAAGATGGATGGCAAAGGAAGACTGTCTGTACAACATTGCATACAAATACTGTTGTTCTTTAATGAAACAAAAAGTGATGTGGTCACACAGAGGCGGTTTTATGCCCATTTTCAAAAACGATGGGCGCCTTAATTCAAAACAATTCATAAACTTTATAACCAGTTTAACGATGATGATTCTGTGTTGTAGAGAAATTGTTGCTGGCCTTCAATTGTACGTTCTCTGGAGAACACTAAAGCTGTCAGAGTGGCGCTGCAAAGAAGCTCCACTAAATCAATAAAGAAGGCTGCAGCACAACTAGGGATATCCAGATGATCACTACAACGAATACTGAAGAGTGATTTGAATCTGTATCCATACAAAAAGACAGCGTTGCTTAAACTTACAGTTCACACCAAACATCAATGGCATTTTCTGAATGGGGTCAGAATAATGAGGTACCGTCCAACAGTGTTTGGTTTTCTGATGAGGCACACTTCTACTTGGATGGTGTCGTTAATAAACAAAATGTGTGATTTTGGGTGTCAGAGAATCCACGTGATTCATGAGAAGGTGCACCTTGCACCGAGAATTACAGCATGGGTTGCCATCTCAAATCGTGGACTGCTAGGGCCAATTTTCTTTGAAGAGACAGTGAGTTCTATTTAAGCATGTTGCGCAATACTTACATGCCTCACCTTCTAGCTACAGGTTTTCCATTACAAACTCAGTGGTTCATGCAGGATGGAGCCAGGTCACAAATGTTGTTTTGGACTTTCTGCATGACACTTCTGACTTGCGTTATCATCTCAAATTGATTTCCTGATCGTTTCACACATGGACAGAACTGACCCAGCAAACAGTCATGATTTAAACCGAGGTGGCTACTTTCTTTGGGGATTCATTAAGGAAAACATTTTTCTGAAACAGCCGCAAACAATAATGGAATCGAGAGTACTAATCATTCAGGCCTGCAAAGAGATAACTGAGGCTATGTGCCGTCCAGTAACCAACAACATCACAGTTCGTGCTGAAGAAGCTGCCACATGTAATGGTGGTCATACTGAACACTTGATTCACATAGGATAAATCTCCATGCAATGGTATTCCTTTCTGTATGTTAGTTTCTAGTGCTGTAATTGAAATAAAATTTTATTAACAGGTTAAATACTGGATCACTTCATGCACCAACCTGTACAAGAAATACCACAATACAGATTATTTCATAGGTTCAGGTCCATGCATGGAATATGATGGTACCATGGAACATTACTGCATCCGTTTCTTCTACAGTTTTGTTACTGTTATATTTGCACTGAAGGTTTCAATTTGTGTAAAGGGTGCATGGAACGGCCAAGTGTAATTTATTTTCACACCAGAGAACATGAAAACGCATGCAGTTATCTTAAATTAATCAAAGTCAGGTCATCAGATGGGTGAGTATGAATAGCACTGCCTTCTTAACTGTAATGCTATGTCACAAGCCCACACACACATTTCAGGGGAATGAACATACTGCCCCATTCAAGGTCATGGAGTTAGAAAAGCAAGAACTTGCTCTACTTGGCACCTGCTTAAACCCAGTGGACTTCTACTACAGAGCTATATACTATCACACCCAAGAAAGTAAGACTCTCCTTAAGCAAGGTCAGTTTACAGAGTTTTCTGTCAGCCAAGGCTGAATATATTAAATTCATGTATGATGGATTTTAATTTAGGTTTCCTGATGACATGGAAAGAGAGATGGCAGCCATGTTAGTGTTAATTATTGTCTCGTCACAAGATATGTAAATTGTGTTGAATTATAACAAGTTGCGCTACTTCTCAATACTGACAACAGCAGCTTACATTTCCACATCAGAAAACATGTACACAGAATATGAAACTATTAACATAAGAACTTACTCATAAAATACAGATGATGTTATTATTTTGTTCATTCTATGGCAACGCCTCAATGAAGCCCTCACCTCTTTGCATGAAGCCCTTAACTCATTGCATGTCACATATCAAATAGACTGGCTCAGGTACTTGCATCAAAACTGCCACACCTGAAGAGATCAATTAGTATACCACCTCTGTCAATAGGTAGCAACAGTGTGGCAAACTTATTTTTAATGAAAGAACAGACTTTCATTTGAGATATACCTGTTGTTACTATAAGAAAGTACTCTGGGGATTTCAGTTCAACTGCATTTACCATCAAGCAGCCTTATCTTTTTACCTGTTACCAAGCAGGTAGCTGTATGACAAAGCCTGGCAGTCAAAGGGATAAATATTCAATACTTTAAAACTGATACCTCAAGTAATTGCATGCACTAAAGAAAACAGATTTTAACGGGCCTAGTGACATAAACAGGTGATACTAACCAGGACAGAGAGAGGTCCATACACATTCCTAATAACCCCACCCACTACAATCAAGTTATCTAGAAATTTTAAACTCTGGTTGTCAATCTATCATTTGTTTATATTTTTCAAGAGAAAGAAGTCACCCTATTTATGGGCAAACAAGAAATTCCATGTTGCACCATCTAATTAACGACAAAAACTTAACATATTTATGCAGTTTTTTATGGTTTATATATAACATATACAGTAATGTTTAGGTCTCTAAAATTTATGCTGTTATTATAATACATCAATACACTGTACCCCATACTTGTTATTATTACTTTTAATGGAGGGTGTTAAAATTAATGAACTTCCTTGCAGAAACCTTGACTGACTGGATGGAAAGTTCTGATTAATAAAACACCCTTGATGATGACTCCTTGAGGTTGAAACATGTCAGGGTACTGAGTAAATAAATATCATGTTATGTTTCAATATGACAGTGGAACATAGACTGATGATTGAGAACATGGTGCTGAGGAGAATATTTGGGCTGGAGATGAAGTGATGGGAAGTTGGAGAATACTACTCATATGTAATGAGGAGCTTCAAAACTTGTACTCGTTACCAAGAATAACCAGAATGATCAAGCGAAGGAGGATGAGATGGGCAGATCATGTAGACATAATGGAGAAGAGGAATGCATACAGGCTATTCCTGTGAATGCCAGAAAGAATGAGACCACTAGGATGACCAAGACAAAGGCGTGTGGATAATATTAAAATTGATCTTAGAGAGAGAGAGAGAGAGAGAGACATCGAGAGGATGAGGTGATATAGACTAGGGCGATCTGGCTTAGGATGGGGCCAGTGGAGGGCTCTTACAAACACAGTAATGAACCTTCAGGTTCCATAAATTGCTGGAAAGTTCTTGAGTAGCTGTACAAGTGGCGGCTTCTCAAGAAGGGCTCAGTTCAACAAGTTGGTTTATGGAAGTATTTACAAAATTATTTTATATGACAAATTTTAATTAACACAAAGACCCAAAAATTTACGTATCTTTAATGACATGTAACGACATTGTATTTTTAGCTACATTTCCCACCTGTCGTGGAGTCGGCATAGATGCAATAGTTCTCCTCTTCCTGGCTCTTCTGGCACTGGAAGGTGAGGAAGTGGACTCATCCAAGAAATCATCCGTTGCAAGTGGAAGAGTGGGGGGAAGGGAGTCCTCATCATGCGATGAAGAAGTGGAAGCTGGTCCAGCCAATCCTGCAATGAGATTGCAGAACCCGGATGACTCAATGTTGCATAGCAGTGATAATAAGGGACCTGCGAAAGCTGCCGTGTCAGGTCCACAGACATTCTGATTACTTAACACTGTATCAACTGTAACTGTTCAACATCAAGTTACATACACTGACACAGAAAATGTAAATTACGTAGACTATGGGGAAGTTGTGGTCCATCTGAAAGTACTATCCTAGAATTTGCCTGAATGGACTTGGAGATGGAGAAATTTCCTTCTGCTATCTTCTGAATAAAAGTCAGACATAATATCACCAAGCTAACCTACTGTTATGCAAACTGTTTATAGCCAAAAACATGGTAAACATGTTCCCGCATTGATAAATACATATGTAACAATAGAAGAATGATGTTTTCTATGTGGCCCATGTCAAGAAGTTATAACTGGGACAGTTAGAGCAATGAGTCAGTTGAGTTCTGCAAGGATAACTTCAAATCACACATGAAATCTTTTCACAGTTTAATTCCTTTCTTGCCATTTCTTCATAATCACCTTCGAATGCTCACTCTCTCAATTCTATTCCTCTGCTCCCAAGCTCATATCCTGGAGTCTCAAACTCAACTTGACTACTGCCTGCTTTGGAACTCCTCCTTATAACCATTTTGCATGGAACAGCCTATTGTTGGGAAGGCATGTTTACAGCGCTGCTGCATAGCAACAGAAGTATGAGACTGCTTCTTCAGTTGCTGCAGGAATGTGTTTACCTAGTTGTTACCTAGTAATGAAGACTCACTATTCCGGCTTTTTGGTGTCATATGTCAGAATATGTACTGTATAATCTGTAACCTGCTCATGGTCTACAGTTTCACCTCTTGAGACCCCAATTCTGCTCATCTGTTCTCGGTGTCCAAGTTTCAGATCCACACAATAAAGTCTGAAGAGCCAGTAATGTTTAATAAAACTTTCAGAATGCATCCATTTCTTTTTCATTTCATAAAATGTAAAAGGGTAGCAAGTATTCAAGAAGCTGGCTATAAAGAAATGGTTACTGTGACAATACTGTGACAATGACCGAGACAGCCATGGTTAACTGCAGGAGGTCTTGCTGTGTAGTAGGCTGGGCATATGAAGACGGAACCAATATTAGCATCAAGGTATGTAGCTGAAAGAGGAACATGTGTCAATACTGGCCCTCTGAGAATAAGCAATTGAACATAACAATGCAGCATACCAATTGCCGCAAAAAAAAAATCCCATTTCCATTACTGTGGCTATTTACAGCCAAACAAAAATCTAACATACTTCTTCTTGCTACATGAAATGCCATATGTAATAATACACAAAGCAATTTTATGCAACATTTGAAGTTGTCACAGTAGTAACTATGAACAGGGCCCTTCTTCTGGGATGTGGCACCGTGCAATTTACCAGCATTTCAAAGGAACCTGGTGCCTCCTCCTTCAGAGTAGAAATGTGAGACAGTGATATGGATATTGGGAGATGGGGGACTGGAATTCAGGCCCATCACAGAACCAATAGGACTTAAGAGAATAATGAAAGAATATTGTTCCTTAGAAGGGTCATTTCCAAAGTGTCAAGTCTTCTTTACACTGTCTTCCTTATTCTTACTGGTTTACTCAGGGCCCCAACTCCACCCTCTCCACGTTTCCTGGCACCTTCAGAGCCCCCAGGTCTGTTATCTGTTCTCCCTCTTCCTGTATCTGATCAACTTTTTAATTCTGCATGAAAACAGACACATCATATTTCTATGAAACATCAGTAACCATCTACCACACTACACAGTGTCACAATCTAGAAGACACTGTAATTTTGAAAGCAGTACTGATACCACGTGCATAATTCAACAGTTTGTGGCCCTGACCTTTAATCTGCAATGCCTCGGCCGCCGCTAGCAGAGAGGGGAGCTTGTCTTGGCCCACATTCACCTCCCCCCTGTACATGAAGTCAACTAGGGCCTGCACCTCCCAGAACTTGAGGTCCTTCATGAGAACAATAGGGTGCTGGCAAGGATTCTGACTAAGGAGTTCCTCGAAGTATGAGCTGCAAGCTGACAGCATCATCTGTAAGCAGTTCACACAGCACTGTTACCGGACTCATTCAGCAGTTACTGGAAGAGAGCTTGTGAGGTGTTACAGAAACTGGTCAATACAATACAAATATTATGTTTCCGGACATTATACATCATCCTGCTTTTATCTAAAAACACTGTCCTGTTTATATTTCAAAACATCATGTTTCAGAGACTGGATTCTGTTTCCATCTTCATGTAAAACCTACTAAGTTGGGTCCAACTGATAGCGCCAGTCCCTATCTCCAGACACCTATACCAGCACCAAGATGGGGTATACAAACCAAGCACAGCACAAACCATATGCGAGAGCTCAGACAAAACATTTACACATGCAAAACTCTACATGTATGAGGCATTGCACCAGGGAACTATCAAACAGAAATCATCGCTAGAGAGATGACATACTCTGCATGGTACCAATACATGGAAAACAAATATTCACACTCAATCTACACTGGATGGAGTTGTAGTTTCTTGGCTTCTGCTGTGATAATGGAGTCCAGATGGGAGAGATGTCCAGACTGGGTTGACTGATTCGATGGTCTATCAGAGACAGGGATAAGAGCATCACAGAATTCTCATTATTAAAGGATCACATAAAAATCAACTTCTGCCTCTAAGCACACTTCAATACATTACTGCATACACATCTATATGTATTTCTTATTCTGCTGAAAAGTTCTGCTTAGTGATTTACTCCTCCTCTTCGCAACAACTCATTCAAAATGATGTAAGTGGATGGAGAATACGAAATAATTATCAGTTTAAAGCACAACAGCATTTATCTCATCCATACAAAGGTCATGCAAATAAAAACGGAAAACATGAAATTTCACAAACAAGAAAACCATGCGTGTCAGTCTTCAATGTAGTCTCCAATATGTCCAACACACCATCTAAAACATTGCACTAATGCCTGGATTCCTTCACAGAACAAGTATTGTGGTGTCATCAATTTCAATTTATCCGACAGCTTCGAAATGTGTATTACCAATGCCTCATATTACAAACACCAACCATCGGAAGCTGGATCATCTTTTGCGCTTCCGATGCACATTAGTAATGTGATGTCTGATGTTGCTGACATTAGGGCTGCACCCAGTGGCAGAGAAAAATCAGTGTACCAAAGAATTTTATTTGGACAAACAATAAATTTAGTGTTCTTTAAAATTTTCACCTGAAAAAAGGATCAACTTACTCATATACAGAAACATAATATTTTCTAAAAAAAAGAAGAAAGTCACGTTTTTTTGGAATTCAGTGCACACAGAACTTCAGATCTTCAGAATCCGTCATGCAAAGAACACCCAATGTAACTGTCCAAATTTGGGCATATACATTCAGCACTTTTATTTACCTTAATGTGAATTAAATTAACTGTTTTTTTGAAGTTAATTAAATTAGTGTGTCAATCATCAAATCAATTTGTGGCTTATTCGGATTCATCAAGTTTGGTGAGATTTACGTCAAGTTTTGCATTTAGCTGCAAGACTGAGGGCTCCACTACAAAACTGAAAACAGGAGACGAGGGTGCAGGGCTGGCATTCCTTTCAAAGTTCTATGCCTTGACATCAGCAGAAGTTGTAACATTTACGGGGGTATTTCCAGGATGATGTTATCTCTAGACTTCATAACCAGAGCTGGTAACCAGCAGTCAGTATCTCCCAAGTTAAATATCACTCACTTATGTCTGTGATCTGAGAAAGCAAAGATGCATGTGCACTCACAATGGTTTGAACCAGCCAATTAGAATCTAGAGGGCCATGTCCTTAGTTGAAGTTTGTGAAATTGAGGACAGACGACTTTCTGCAGATACGCTTGGCTTGAACACTCTGAATTTTGATGTGCCTGCGTGCCATCCAGCCCCAAATTCTAAATCTTCAACTCTGAAACCATTTAATCTTTCCTGACATTAACCCAATAATTAATTTTAAGAAATCATTATTTGGTAGTCCAGCATTTAAAATTAACAGTATTTTGGAAAAGCTGGAAGTGCTAATTCAAATTTTCTGGTTACAGAGATGGGAACTATTGTGTTTGTGCTGCGATATAAGTGCTTCCATAAACGTCTAGTGCTGATGATCACTTTGTCTTCTAAGTGAGTGAAGGGGTGCCACATGAGTGGTCAGCTCAGTTACAACCCTCAAATGTGCCTGTGACTGAGTCAAGTGCCTGCCTTACCTGAGCTAACCTATCAAATCCACCTGCAAAAGGACCAGTACAAATCATTATAGGGTTCTCCTTATCCAGAAATCTACTGACTTCTGATAAAACATCTGATTTATCTTCAGGTCCTACTGTAGCCCATTAGCCCTAACCCATTCTACAAGTGCAAATCACGCCCCCCCCCCTACACCAACCTGATGAAGTCCTAAAGGGCCACTACAGCTAACTTAAGTGGCGCCTGAAGATGACTGTGACAGTTATACTAAGTCAGTGCTCCTCCTAATGTTCAGAATCAGTCATTAATGGGACACAAAAGTTAGTGCTACCTATCTTTGAAGCATGCGGCATGACACACATTAAACATGTTATGTGACAGCATGGGATTAAACGAAAGTCACATGCTCGGGGGCACACAAGAGCTCTTGCCCAATTTCCCAGGTACATCTGATGTACTCCTGAGTCAACTTTTTGGTACTTACTTTATGGCATTTTATACTGCGTCCCTCACAAGCCAATGTGACGTCCACGAACTGCTCATTGTTCAGCAGACTTGGGAATGTAGCCTGCATGTTGGAGTGGTAACTGTTCCATCGGAGACAAACTTCGGGTGGGGGTGGAGGTGGCTGTGGCGGAGAGACAGGGCGGGGAGGAGCTGGCTTAGTGATAGCTGGCTTCGGCGATGACTGTGAAGATAGAGGTAGAGTCTTCTTGACAGGTGCAGGAGCCACCACCTGCTTTGTTCCGGGTGGGGCTTGTTGTGGGACTATAACACAAGGAACAAAATTTTATTTCTCCATGAAACAAGAATACTGGGAATTAAATTCTACATTAAACATAACTCTAGAAGTACAAGTACAATTTCATCTCAACTGGACACATGGAGTACAAACAGTTATTTCCACAGTATTTGTTGTAAAATGCTAACAAAGCTTTTGTGCATCCATGCTTTCTTCAAGTCAAGTAAAGCACAGAACTATCCGATACTTGGCACTTCAGCCATAAGCCCTCGAGCTGTTAGAACTTACATGTACCCCACATTACTAGGCACATAACTTCTTGAAATAATATAGCATATTTACTTAAAGCAAGAAATGTGGAGCCAGACAAACATCCACTGCTAGGTAACATCCGTTTAACACGCAACAATGAGGCAACTGCTGGAAGCGGTGTTTTCTGTGCGGTCCATGCAGAGGCTATATAACGAGGATCTGCTGCCAGGTGTGGAGGTGGGGTGGAATACCTGCACCATGACCCTGCGAGTCGTAGGAGGCGACGAAAAGGAAAGTCTCAAATCTGAGACAGTAAAATATGTTTGCAAGTCCCGAGGGACTTGGACCCAAGAAAGACTGCACTGGCAAGGGCCAGCAGCATATACAAAAGACAGACCCATCTTCTCGTCAGAGAGGGCGCCCCACAGAAGCAAGACCGTAACTGTCAAAGGGTAATAATTAATATCTGGTCATGAGCCCCAGATGGGGCTCGACACCAAGACTCACTGACTGACTGACTGACCGTCAGTCGCAATGTGACTGACTTAGAGGAGCCTTTGGCTCCACAGTGACCCTGCGAGTCATACGAGGCGATGAAAAGGGAATTCTGAAATCTGATGGCGCTATAGTTACTTGTAGTTACGTTCTGTAAGTGTTTAATAAATCCAATTACCAATCCAAACCCCGTCTACAGTCACTATCGCATGGCAATAAAATATGCTGAGAACAATTATGAAAATGACGCCTAACTTCACCGTAACGAAACACAGCACATATTCTTCTGGCATCACATTTAATTTCATTATGGGTAAGATACTGTTATCCACGGTTCTCAGCTTACAACGATGTACACTATAACGCATAAACATTATTTTTCAATCGTTTCGCGTCAAACAAAAATATTATACTGTAATTCTTCAAAGGGAAAAAATGTATCGTTACTTCTTGAGCCAGGAAAAAAATGCAATGCTTTCAGTCTAATCTCAATTTACCTAATACTTCCAGCAGCACTATGGCCCTGGGGTCGACGCAGCCTCTAACAGAAATGAGTACCAGGAATTTTCCG
>NW_019734323.1:461737-601979 GCF_002891405.2 Cryptotermes secundus
GGGGTTGCAGGCGCGTAAGGCCGACAACCTTACCGCCATCTGTGAGCTGTCTTGAAAATGTGGAAGCCTCGATGTCTCACAACCCTATGGGCCTTCACGGCCTGTTCCAGGGATAGCTTTACCTTTTTTCAACCTTTGCAATGGAGACACAACCTATCTTCCGAGTGGTAGGAAATGAATGTGTATTGTTACTTGGATGAACTTCATGCTTTGAAGGGTTGGAAAGAGTTTCTTTAACCTTAGGGCAATTAAAATTAAAACATTTTCTCTTCCCTTCCTCAATGTGTAACCCTGAAATCACACGCGAAACACTAAAATCTGAAAAGACATCGCTTTCGAATGTCATGAAACAGGAGCTTGAAAACTGTCGAGCAATCAACATTTAAAATGCGACTGCCAAAATACCTGATGAATCTGATTTACAGAATACCTAATTTACCATTAGCATCCTGTGCCTTCCATAACCACTTACATACCACATACCAAAAGCAGTTTCCATAATACACCCTCACACATCAAGCTTATATGCTAATGAATAGAGTGGACGCCACTTCGGGACACACCTTATTCGATAACAATTACCGATGAAACAAGAATGTTTCGAGTCTTTTACTGACGCATAGCGGGAATGTGAACACAAAGGTGTAAGCGGCAGAAAGTAAACTACGAAAATCATGACACACAAGAACCTTCTTCAAGAAAGCTAACAATAAAAATGAAACTGTCACAGTGTGCCCGGAAATCCACATCACTAAAACACATAAAGAAAATGTTAAAATCAATAATTTGAAAATTTCTTCTAAAGTTACATATTGTGTTCTCTGAGATCATTAATAAAAATCAGGCACTGGAGTTTACGTAGCAGTCAACGCGCCATTTACTGACACCTTTACGGCACCAATCAACAAGCACCAAAAACCTTTGTCACCAGACGTACTTGCACAGCGTAGGGCTGCCACACGTTCCTTCAAAGTTTTACATTCTTCCATTCTCATTTTCAGCGCAAACAAGTGTGTTCAGGAAAGGCACGATAGTTAAGTCCGACTGCGCCTGCACTGTACACATCGCACGGCGAGAATTCGAAAATAATTGTAGGTCACTAATACGCTTCTCCAAGCCGGTCACGGTAGCCGAGCGGTCTAAGGCGTGCACCGTCTTCGCTCGTTCGGAAGCCGGGATCGTGGGTTCGAATCCCACTCACGGCATGGATGTGAGTGTGCGTTTTTCTGTTTGTCTACAGGTAGAGGCCTTGCGATGAGCTGATCACCCGCCCAAGGAGTCCTACCCTATGTCTTAAGATCTAGAAAAACCGACGTGAAGGGAGAAGTTCATGAAGGTAGGCCTAGGCCCACTGGGGCTGTAGGATCAAGGAAAAAAAATACTCTTATCCAACTTTCAGCTGCTAACAAATCAGCATCTTTTTGCTCACCATGTGCGCATTTGTAAATAATGTTTTCTCGTTTCTTCCAACGGTTAAACCATCCCTCTGTTGCAACAAAATTGTCTTTCCCCATTTTCTTAGCAAGCTCCTCTGCTTTCTGTCGCATCAGCGGACCGTGAACACGGGCATCTTGTTCGCGAACGTTAGTGAACCAAAGTTTTAATGCGGATTCCACCTGACCGTCTTTTCCACTACGATTTCTCTTACAGTTCAAGTTTTCATTTAGTTTTACTGACCTCTCAATAACACCTCGTTTTTTTAAAATTGTACACAAAAGAGGCTGCGAAATTTTTAACTGCACTGCTGCCTTACGTTGACTCATTTTCGGCAATTTATCGTAGCGTTCTAATATGGAAACTTTTTCTTTAAAGGTTAAATCGTTACGTTTCTTTTGCACTTCCGCCATTACAGCAGTAATATATTCCTCCACCGCAGAACAATCGAACTGGTAAGAGCGCAGGTGATTTTCACGGTGACATGGCTCCTACGTCAAATGTCCGACGACACAGCAGTAACTTCATACATAACATGTCGGAGCTCAAGAAGTAACCAGGATGTTACGTAATCATTTCCACCGCGCATGCGTCAAGGCCGCGATAAAAATCGTAATGCTGACGGCAATAAACTGAGTTTTTTTCTATGTACTGGTATGTCTGATCGGGACTGCATAAAGGCGATAATGTTACACGAACGATAACATTATTCGTGATTACAATAGGCGGCGTCCACTGTAATTCCTAGGCAATCATTATTTATTTTCCTACACACATGCTTCGGCACACGGTAGCGTAGTTCGTTGGGGCACTATGCTACAGGCCGGAAGGTCGCGGGTTCGATTCCCAATGAGGCTGCTTTTTTTTCTTCACAAGATCTAATCCATCCATCCGCACTATGGGCCTGGGGCCGGCTGAGCCTCTAACAGAAATGAGTTCCAGAAATCTTCATGGGGCTAATGGGCGGCAGGCGCGAAAGGCTGACAACTTCACCGCCATGTGTGAACTGAATGTCTAGATTCTAGACAGTCAGTTTACTTTATAGACTCTAGAAATTGTGGGAGCCTCGACTTCTCACAACTCTATAGGCCTTCACGGCCTGTTAACAGGGGTAGCTTTGCCTTTTTATACACACGTTTGACTTTTCCAGGACTCGTCCACTTTACATGACAGTGTGATTAAGATTTGTGAGTTGAGTAGATTGTAGTGGGTTTGGTCAGCCAGTCTGAACCCTGTTCAGCCTATGTGCCCCTTTGTCTTGGAATGGAACTTCAGAGAATTCCTTTTCAAAAGCGACTTAATTTATATCTCAAACATTATACATGCTGCAGCACAGTTCCTTTCTTTCTAAACGAACTTCATTTTTTTTTCCTTGGCACTACAGCCCCAGTGGGCCTAGGCCTAGGCCTACCTCCATGAACTCCGTTCACTTCAGTTTTTCTAGATCTTACACATTCGGTAGGACTCCTTGGGCGGGTAATCAGCTCGTCGCAAGGCCTCTACCTGTACACAAACACAGAAAAACGCAACACACAAACTAAACATCCATGCCCTGAGTGGGATTCGAACCCACGATGCCGGTTTCCAAGCGAGCGAAGAGAGTACATGCCTTAGGCCGCTCGGCTACCGTGACCGGCATCCTTTATTCATTACACGAATAAAAAAGTCGATGTATTTAGGCCCCTTCAACCCGTGCTTGATATTGTGGCATGTAGACCCGTTGCTAGACAACGACCGTGAAATATTAAACTGCTCAATAGCCGTTGCTACGTAACGGCTCCGCAAACAAGAATGTTTCCAGGGCAACAAGAGAATAGAGCAGTAACGGAAACGGTGTTTTCTAAGCGGTCGCTGAGTTGGAGGGGTGCTGCGGTTCAGTCATGGTGAGCTGTTGCTGTTACAAATCGGTAGCTGAGGCCGTGAGGCGTCGCTACCAAGCAACGGTTAATGAAGACTAACAGACTGAGAAGACTTATTGCGTCCTATTGTGATCTGCGAAGTGTGTAGAACAGTGAGGGCATAATCCTTACGTGTATTCACGAGTTGTGCTTAAAGAGTCTAATAGATCTGATTACCAATCCAAACCCCGTCTATCGTCACTATCACGTGTACGAAATACTTCCCACTGCCCCTTCACATACCCCTCAGTTAAGAATCGCTTATCAGAGTAACCCTTGCCAACAGAAGGAAGTTCACGTTTCTCAAAAACAAAGTGGCTGACAAGACAAAAGTCTTAGGACTGACTGGAGGTCAGGGGAATTGTGGCCATTTTTAACACCCATCAAAGCTAAACTAAGCTGCCTGTTCCTTCAGCCTTGGCCGCAAGAATGGCTAAGTCCAGGCCATCTGAAGAGAAAAACTGGAACCAAGCATACTTTACTGTCGTATATTGGGTTTAATTATATTGTTACACAAGGTAATTATTGTGTGAGTAGGGAGAAATCATGTAGTAACTTTTGACATAGATTGTACAACCGAAATATTGTAACTCGGACTTTCATCGATACTACTTGCTCAACCGCCAAAATTATCTTGCTCTAATGTCAGAAAGCGGAGGAGACTCTTGACACTCCCGACCTAAAAACTTTCCATATCCGGCTATATGAGAACATCGGTAAAGGTCCAAAACGATAGAAAAAATACCAAAACACATAAAGTATCCAAAGAAAGGAATGTCCTGTAGGCTCCTTTTTTTGGAGACAATACTAAAACTAGTGGAAGCTTCCACAGGGCAACGCCCTAAGCAATCAGTATAAATGCTGTGTTTGTAAAAGCTTCCGATAACTCTTTGATCTCACACAAAGTTTAGTCCTTGTGGACGGCACTCTGTGCAATCGGAAGTCGGCCATTGAGAACGGCCTTACGCCTCAACCTGCTGTCTAACTATTACATTTCCTGTATGTAATAAACGACTTGCATCAAGTTACTTCTAGCAATTCTCATCACTCACGAGCGAGGGCTCAACTCATACTCTGCTCGACCAATCCGTCGTACCTGAACCACGGGTATACAGCATTACTAACAGAAATATCATGAAGTAACTGGGACGACTTCATGACCATGTTTCATGAAAACTGAACTGATGTGGCATGACATCCAGTTAAGCACACACAGCTATAAGCTATCCCTGTAACAGGCCGTAGAGGCTCCCTAATTTTCTAGGCAGTTGGCTCACAGATGGCGGTGAGGTTGTCAGCCTTACGCGCCGGCCGCACTTTACCTCCCCCTCCCAGGAAAATTCCTGGTACTCATTTCTGTTAAGAGTTAGAATCGACCCCACGGACATAGTGCGGATGGATGGATGGATGGATGGATGGATGGATGGATTNTGGGGGGGGGGGGAGCCTCATTGGGAATCAAAACCTCCACCTTCCGGCTTTTAGTATAGTGCCTCAACATTATGAATTAAAATACACATATAGTGCACTTAACAACATATCAAAAAGTGGGATAATAGTAGGTATGTTATCACAGAATAATGTGGGACCTAGAAGTAATTTTTAGTTCACGCGACCTCAAACAGCAGTGGCCATGATGACATGGCATATGTCGAGCACTGTACCACAGAATTGTTAGTTCCTGAGGTACCATTAGATTACATTTGTTTGTTACAAGCCGTCTATTTTTGACATCTTCCCTATCGTTTGAAATAGCTTGCAGATTGTAAAGTAGGTGCGACTTTTTTTTAAGACGTGGGTTCGATACTCAGTACCCAGCCATGCTCTATTTGTAGCTGGTTTCTGGCTTGGCTTACGCTTCGACCCTGAAGATGGGGGCGGCGCACTGCTCTCAAACGTGATGTTCCCTCCAATCTATACTGCCTTAAAATCCTATCCCAAACAATCTGAGTTTATAAGATTTGAGGTTTTCACGGCGGTGAATATGAAGAAAGCAGTCTTCTGGGATGTGGCACCGTGTAGACGTGGTGTTAACGGACGATTCGGAGGAAAGTATCGCCTCCATCTTCAGGGTAGAAGGGAAATAAGAAATCCGCAAGCGAAGAGACCGTGAGAACCGGTATAAGCAGACTGCTTTTTGAGTACCTACGACTTTGCAGAGCGATTTCTGTAATGCTGTCAATACGTACGTGGGCCTCCCTGGCATTTGAAAGGATCTCTTTCATTTTCAGTCATTCGTTCGTCCATCACAGGTTGGGGCGCAGTAAATATGAATATTCTAATTATTCTAACCAAAAAAAAAGCAGCTCTTCACAGGGACCTCCAAGCTCAAAATTTAGTTCTACACTTACATCATTTATGAGGACCACCTAGCTATGAACTGGACCTTCGGGTCGGTGTTCGAGTCCCGGTAGGGGCAAAATTATACTATTCTCCACGTCGCCCAAACTGGGTCTGAGGCCCACCCAGCCTCCTATCCAATGGCTACAGGAGTTCTTTCTCCGGGAGTATCATGGGAAGTTCTAATTATCGCCATGAGAAAATCACAATTAAAAAATACCGTTCTATATAGGAGATATAGAACAGTCAAATTTTCCCACGCCAAGTGGACAGAGGGAGCCACCGGAAGGGGCAGAAGCAAAATGGCGACGTCGGTTGAGAAAGTTGAGGCTCGCGCTGTGATACGGTTCCTGCATCTGCAAGGGAAGTCTGCCAGGGAGACCCATGACCAAAAGACCGCTGTGCATCAGGAAGGTGTACCATCATATGACACAGTGGTCAGGTGGAAGAGGTGCTTTCACTGTGGACAGACAAACTTCGAAGATGAACACCGAAGTGGAAGACCATCTCTCTCTGAGGAACCGGGAATTGTGGCACAGGTGGAAGCTCTGATCCTATCCAATAGGCGCATAACTATCGAAACTATTGTTAATTAGGTCCGCATTAGCCATGGGTCGGTTTTCAGCACCATCCATGGCGAGTTACACATGACAAAGGTCGCTGCGCGTTGGGTGCCACGACTGTTGACACCAGTTCAAAAACAGCAACGGATGGATGTGGCATAGAAACTTTTGTAGTTGTGTCAAGACGAAAAGGTGAAAATTTTTGACTGCCTGATCACGATGGATGAATGTTGGGTCTATCATTATGACCCTGAAACAATGGAAATGAACAAGCAGTGGAAACATGCAGACTCACCGCCACCAAAGAAGGCCAAATCCCAGCCGTCGTCAGGAAAGGTGACGGTGAGTGTGTTCTGGGATCGGAGGGGTGTCATCATGACCGACTACGCGCAAAAGGGCGTCACCATCACTGGCGAGTACTACCGGAACCTTCTGAGAAAATTACGGGAGGAAATCAAGAAAAAGCGACGCCATGCTAGGAAAAGGGGTGCGACTTCTTCACGACAACGCACCGGCTCATGCTATGATGCACTTGCTGCCAATTTTGGATATGAATTTCTCCCCCCATCCACCACATTCACCAGACCTGGCACCGAGCGACTTCTTCCTCTTTCCACGGCCAAAGAAGGGACTTCGTGGTAAGCAATTCAAAGATGACGATGACGTCATTTTTGCAGTGGAGGACTTCTTAACCAGTCAAAATGAGACCTATGATCAAGGTATCCAGCAGCTAATGCACCGTTGGGGAAAATGTGTGGCCTTGCAGGGGGCATATGTAGAGAAGGGCTAACTCACAATTTCTTGCACCTGTGTCTGTTTTTTCTGGGTGATAATTAAAATTTTATAACTTCCCCATGTAAAGCGGCCAGGGCGTGAAGCTGACCACTCATATCCAACTAGCTCAAGGTTAAGAAAATATAGGTCTATAAGCCTTCACGGCGTAGTGGTTAATTAGTTAAGCAGAGGAGCCAACTTTACCTTACCTAGCTACATAAAACTGCACAGGTGGTTCAGGAAGATAACAATATCACATCTAATCCTGCAAGTGTGAAACGTCAATTTTCTTAAAAATTTCCGCACAGATTCTGATTACATTTTAATCATCTACGGACGCAACGAATGCAAATATGATTTTGCAGGGCAAAACACGTGTTGAGACCTTGCATTACACTCATGTATGATCTTAAATTTTTGTTTTTAATTCTTCCCACCTCGGTATCTCTGCTAATAACGCGAACACTGCTACCACTTTCGTGCTGTTGATAATCAGACATGTGTACGTTGAAGAGGCCAGTACAGCAAGAAATATGTAATCCCTGTTGTGATTGGAAGCTTCCTCGACCAACTGTGATACGTTCGTCAGTGATGCCACATCTGTTATCTGTTCGACATATCGGACTGTTTCATTTATCTTAATTTACATCCCCCCCCCTTTTATCACCCATTACTCTAAATTCGAGCTACATTTCGAAAGTGTCACCAACCAGTTCCTTGCTGATCTACTACCTATTAACAGTGAATGTACCTGATGTTACCTTTGTTTTCATGGTGCACATCTGAAGTTGCATCGTCTTTGAATAAGATGGGCACTGCATCTTTCTTGAGCCGATTTTTTTCGAAGTTTAAAAACATCACATCTTCAAAATGCAGTCCGCAAATTTTACAATTAATGTAACAATACGATGCGTCCTTTTGTAACAAATCTTCGCGCCCACACGCAATACTCCAAATCTTTGACCTATGATCACAAAAAATTTTAAATATACTTTCATTTTCAGAATTTATTCTACATAGTGTAGTTATGAAAAAATTAATAAATTTCGTCCCTAAAAATGATATATCCTTTTATAAAGGAAACATATAACATTAGCTGGCACCTCACCTCTCTTCATCTTTAGGAAACCGAAAGAAACTTAAATCTGCATGTTCTTTGGAATTGCTCTTGCATCCTGGTACAGAGCACCAATTCCCACCCTTTACAACCTTCATTTTGCACACAAGTTCGTCACAAGCACAGCCGAACTATAACAAGTATTTCTGTGAATACCGCCTTCGAATCTACTGCCACCCGTGAAAAGAACTTCGTGTGGCTTCTGGTCCAAAGTCACGCTTAAACTGTCCCACATCATGGCCGTTTCACGCATGCGCACTGAAAATCGCTGCACCAGTTGTGATGTCATGGGTGTCGTTTTTGGCCAAGCACTGTTCTGTCGGCGTTCCTTATAACCTTCGGACACGTTTTTTTTAAATTAGCATAGCAGCGTGTTACGGGGGATGTGACCCCAGTTTCTGGCGAGTTCGCAACCCTATGGAGAGCCTAGTAAGTTCGCTGTCTACACCCATGAAACTCGATAAAAAATTATCGAGCCACTTATCAGTTTTTTTTTAAATCGGACATGTTTAACGACGACATTACATTGCACAAAAGGGATGCTATGAGTACACACTTCCAAAGTCCACATTCAACAATCAACGATGACCTCAAGAACACATATGCGTTGGGGGGAGGGGGCAGCGAGACTCTACTGGCTCTGAATTGCTTTCAAGTTAACATAAAACATGGAAACAATACTGACTGTTTATTCAGTCAGCAGGCCTAAATAATTTTGACTTCTCGCCAATTTGAGTATCATAACCTGACAGTATACGTGGGCATTTGAACCAAAAATTTGTTTATTACAAGGGAAGAGTTTATAGCGGTCTTTAATTATTTGATTTAACATGCCTGTTAAGTTTTTTTTTTCATTTCATGCATCCTGTTGTGTTACAATATATAAACGCTTTATTACATCCGTCACAACACAACTAATATCAAGAGCTGGGCCGAAAATGGTCTGATCTTGATATTAGTTGTGTTGTGACGGATATAATAAAGAGGATGCCTGTTAAGCGTACACTTGCAAGTTTGAACCAGTAAGGGCGAAAAGTGGCGCAGCTTTAATTGGAACCTGTAACAAAAGTAGCACTAACTGATATACACACGGCGATCCGGCAATATATTCTCGTCTACTGACAAAAATTACTGGCCTTGCAACTAGGCACACCGTGTATCAATAGAGATAATACACCAGACTTAATTGGTGGCACTACAAGACTGAATTTGTAACCAAACTACCACACTCCCCCGGCCTAACTGACAGTACAAAAAGATCCTGCACAACAAACAAATCTATCTTGCATGCAAGAGCGTGGGACTGCATTTGACACTACGCGCGGGTGCCGCTGAGCGGTATGGCAACGCCGCCATCTCCCTCCCAACGGGGCGGGGCATGCCTGACGTCAGAAATCGATCCCGGTGACGGGTACTCTAAAATAGCACCGAGCTTAGAGAACAAAGACCATTTTAAAAAGCTCAACTAATCAAAATCTATAACAAAAGCAACATGCAATATTCAGCAGTAAGTTTTACGTTTTATGTAGCCTTTGAAGATTCGCCCAAACCGGTTGCGCTGCGGTTTCAACCCAAAATGGCGACCAATATGCACTCGTAAATTTGTAGTTCCGTGGTAGGACATCACGCGTCCACAATGGTTGCATCTTACATGAGTCTCTGAGAGCTTGGTGCAAAACTTCCACACGTCCGACACCATGACGCACGCGACTTCACGGTCCGAGGCTCGGCGAGCAACTGCCGCGACGGGTAGTGGGTACCCGTGGGGCGGGNTGTACGGGTCGAGCCCTACGTGGTCGTGGCGGTCCTTCACTTTCAGGATCTTAGACTGCTCCAGATTCGTCCGTACCTGAGCAAGGCAAGACTTCTTCGTGCACCGCCATACAATCTCTCCGTCCGCGGTCTCGCGAATCTTCCGATATTTGTAGGCCCCCAGTACGATACATGGGAACCCTCGACTCGTAGCGATTATTTCGAACTCCATTTTGAAACTGCTCAGATAAAAGCACGTGCGCAAACGAGTTCTCCCTGAACTGCGCGAACGGGTTCTGCGCACACTGCGCAATGTACGTACCTTCAGCACCTCGAGAACCCGGATAGTTGTGGTAATTCTTGGCGCACATCAGCTCCTGGTGCCACACATCGGTACACCGTGTTTGCGAACTACAGATACTTGTAACGCGCTAAGTATGATGCAGGGGCCAGCGCCATTTTGGGGTGCTATGCTGCGGCAGCCATCTCCGCTACCAGTCGCACTGCGTTACGGCGACGGCCGAACTATCCAGATATGGGCAATTTTATTGCGTTCAATAAAAAGGAAGCATATTAGATGCTATCAGATTCGGAAGTAACCGAACTTATGAAGAAAATACAATGGGACGTCACGCCATCCGAGTTAGGCAAATCGGTTTAGAGGCTGGGCTCAACGACTGGGGGATCGGCATTTGATTCCCAGCAGAAGTAAGGGATGCCTCTTCTCGATACCGTTCGGATCAGCTCGTGGGCCCATGGGTATTGGGGAATCTTTCGTCGGGGGTTAAACAGCAATTGCCAAAGTTAAGAATGCGTGGAATTATATCTCCATTTTAGCATACGTCTTCGTAGCGTAGTGCGTAATTAGGAACAGGGGCAACATTACTTCCAGCTTTTGACAAGAACATGTACTATTATGACCTGCTGGCAATAAGAACGGAAAGTGCTTTATCCAACTCGGCCACCTCATTATTCTGACAACATTGACAAGTACACACGGTCTTATAACTAGAGGACACAATTATTCTTTCTGGGCATCTATGGTCCTGTTTTTTTAAACACAACGTTTCGGAGACTGAATTCTGTCTCCCGTCTTCAGATAAAAACCTACTCAATTGGGCCCAATCGATAGAGCTGGTCCCTATCTCCGGACACCAGCTCAAGGTGCGATATACAAAAACCAGCCACAACATAAAGCATCAACGAGAATTAAGATAAACATGAAAATCATTAAAATAATCCACACAAATTATGTGTTGCACCTATGTCCATGCACTATGTAACGGCTAGTGCCTACAAAATCAGTGTACCTACAGAATACTCGTATAAGCCTTCCCTAAAGAAACTAGTAGCCCTATCGATTGGGGCCAACTCAGCAGGTTTTCACATGAAAACGGAGACAGAATCAATCTCCGAAACGTTTCAAATAAAAAACGGATGGATGTCCAAAACACAATAACTGTACTACTATACGGTCGTCACAAACTTATCATGTTCGTATCGATCAGGTTGGCTTAAGTGATAATGCTTCTCACACATTTGTGAGGTGTCCAATTCAAACCTAGTCCGGGACAGTCTATCCTTATTTACGTTTCCTGTGGTCTTCTTCAGCACCCCCCCCCCGACAAATGCCAGGATAGAGGGTTAAATCAGGCCACGTCCATTTTCTTTCCCATTAATTATTCATTACGAAGAGATCATTCCTAATAAATGATATATGTAAAGGCAAGAGGGAGTCAGTAAATAGGTCACAAATGGATATAAAACGTAAAACCTGTGATATTGTAACCTGGTGGGAAACATTTATTTCTCGATGTATCCTCCAATAACACTGACATACCTGTCCCATCGCTTTTCCAATGTGCCGAAACACGCAGTATAAGGGTCTTTCAGCTGTTATCTCAGCTATTCCGCACCTCCGTTTCATCATCTGCAACTTTGGAACGTCCTTGAGAATATTTCGGCCCAGCTGGGAACCGCTTTACGCGACAGACACTTCCAACCGTAAAGGGGAAATATTTCTTTATGAATATCCTTTGCACCGAGTCCTTTTGCCCACAAAAAAAAAACGCACAACAGAATGTTGCGCTTGGGTAGCAGACTCAAGCGCGGTCGCCATCTGACTACTGAAACCAGCCTCTGAACACGCGCGTGCGCGTCTGCTACCTAGACTGTCATGAAGCTGGACTGTGCTGCCACCTAGTGATACAGAAACCTATTACGTCAATTACAGACATTTTATCTCCATTTGTCACCTATTTACTGACTCTCCCTCGTATATGAATAACAGAACAAACAATTCTGTATCCCGACTTCTATACTGCATAACCGTTGGTTCCACCAAAATCTCAACGGCTAACTGCTGCTACTGTGAAACTCACTGTTATATCTGGAGTCTCTAACGAGAACACGTACAACAGGTCCTGCCTAAACAACGGTTTATAAAACCTAACCTCAATAACTTTAAACGTTCTGGAAAGACGTTGCATTTATACCGAGATATCGAAATTATGGGGGGAGGGGGGAGAGAGAGAGAGAGAGAGAACAAGTGTTCTAAGCGGTGTTGCTAGTTGATGGGCGATAGAAACTCCTACTGGCGAAGGTGGAAGCTGCAATACCGACTCATGAATATCTTACAGTACCCCTTATTGTCACCATCTTCTCCTCCCATTCGTAAATACTATCAAACCTGACAGCTAATATGCATAACAACAGAACAGCATGCGTTGATTCTGAAGGCAATTTTCTAAGTTTCTTAAGCGACGTAGTACGTATCCTACGTGTATATTTCGAGTGGGGGAGGCTCACCTCCCACTTTTGTCTCCGCTATGCTGCCAGTGTTCGACGTCAGTCTTTAAAAAAGTGCCAGGGTGTTGCCCCGGTTGGAGAGTACAGCCCTATGAAAAGAATGACAAAAACTCTATTCCTCCACATAATCGCCAGAGGGGGAGAGGAATTTGTCTCACTGCAACACATCCGCTCAACTCCAGCGCAAAGGAAAATAGGGGCACAATGCCCGCTTCAGCAGTGCCGTACAATATATGCATTCCCTGACCGTCCTAGGTGAGCCTTCAATGCTTCTCTGCGAGAACTGAACACGCGTGATATCGCTCGGACAAACCTTCGCCAGAGTACTGCAGTGTATCTGCACGTTTGAGCGAAACTGACGTAAGGCACTTTTCTGACTGTCCATACTGTGTTGCACAATCTTCACGTTAGTCTTACTTACAAGTGCGAGATTTCAGAATGTATTTCTTTTTTCTAACTACAGTAAACCCTCGCTAATGCTGTTACAGTTAATCCGGTTCGAAACACGTACAATGCTGTTCACAGTTGAGTATATACTTTAAAAAGGCATGGCATTTAGCAGGGCAGACGAGTCACTTGTCTGTTAAGACAAAACTTGACAGTTTCTAGAAACCCACGTTATGTTCAGAAACAAGTACAACTTCTGAGTCTTCTGTCGATGGCTATTGTATTTTTATAATTTTTAAATAAAGTCTCCACAGTTACACTTTCTTATTTATTTTCTCATCAGCACTACCTGTACCATTTTCAATTGACCTACTCCTTCCAGCCACATTATGGCCCTGGGGTCGACTAAGCCTCTAACAGAACTGAGTGCCAAGAATCTTCCTGGGGGTAAAAGGTGGCCGGCGCTAAAGGCTGACCTCACCGCGATCTGTGAGCCAATTTTCTACAAAAAATGTGGAAGCCTCGACGTCTCACAAGCCTGTGGGCCTCCATGGTCTGTTACACAGATAGCTTTACCTTAATGTTAAATTATTTACTCATTTTAATGCTATACGTTTCTAACATGGAGGCCATTTTCAGTAAACTGATACATTCATTATTGCTTGCTGCCAACCTATACACTGGTCAGTGTCTATGTTAACTTGTATAGGTGTTACTTGATACCAACGAAAACAGTGGCGTATGCAAGTTAGATCGACCGAAGCAGTTAAAATTCTAGGCGCTCAAGGGGTCGGAAGTTCCAACAATTACTATCAAAATCGTGACTGCATTCCATGTAAAATTCATACATTACAAAACAAAAAATACAACTTTCACTATTTCGGAAACCTAAACTACACCACGCTAACAGAAAAATCGGATAGGTGACTAGGTTTCTGGCTGGATGACCGAGAACCCGTGTTTCATTCGTGGCTGGGGTGGCGATTTTTTTCTTCTCCACAGCGTGCAGACCATCTCTGGAGACCACCCAACCTCTCATCCGATGGCTCCAGGGAACGAAGTTGACCATTCACCTACATCTAGTACCGAGGTTAAGAATGCGCACATTTATACCTCCACTCCCCACTGCCTTCATGGCGTGGCAATTAGTTACGGAGATGGACCTAACCTTTACTTCGGCCATACGGACGGCACGGCCTTTTCCGATATGCGTTTTCCCCGGTCCGTCTTACCATTTACGCACTGTCACATTCATGATCTCGCCTCCAGATATGCAGTCTTTCATAAACGAGGCACGAAACATACAACATTAATGTTACACCGTGCTAAAGAATATTCCACAAAGGTCATCAAAATAGAAAAGTCATAAGTATTATGCAAACACATTTCTGTTAAAGTTAACAATTTTCTTTTTGTTTCTTGGGGCGGGGTGAGATAGAGACCATTTGGTACGTCGGCCATTATTTGGCCTACAGCACCAGCCCCGGATGATGATGTGTGGAGCAGTTGGCGAAACGAGAACTGGACGGGGAAACCGAAGTACTCATAGAAAACCTGATCCAGTGGGAAGTCGGCGACTAACAGTCTGAGGTATAGCACGGCCTAAAAACAAGGGTCACTTCAAGCGTTCCTTCTAGGTTCATCGCAACCCTGAGGACGTACTACAATAACTTCGTCCGACGGCAGGAACTCAAGAATTGAAGAAATCTGATATCAGGAGTTTTACTACAATCCGTGGCCACATTCCAAGAATATTCACATGAGTTTATGTGACCACCTCGCTACATACGCATGACGGCGAAGAATTTTTCCAACAAAAGTGTTACACACGACTGAAACGCGCGTTTTCAAGTACACCACGCTTCACTGCAATTTTTTACGTCTTTCCATTTCATTAAACGAGAACTGTTACTCATGCACATGATTTTCTGAACAATCAACAGTTGTCTCCCGAACACACACGAAGTTTACTGAAGTCTCAAGAACTGTTACTTGTGTACATGATTTTTCCGATCCCACTCGATGACTACCGAACAATCAACACCCGTCTCCCGAACACACACGAACTTTATCGAAGTATCTCATTCAAACGATTAGACGAAGCATCCTTTCATCCGAATTCATATGGTCTACACGAACATAAATACATGCCTCGTCCTAAACATAATTCCACGCAACAGCATAAATACTTCTTGAGATTACCTCTATCAATACTGAAATGAACGAGCTTCTCGCAATTCATATTTGGCTGGATCTTTTGCATGTCACTCTTAATTCCCTAACATAATCTCGTTTACCTTGTCTTGGAATATATCTTGTCTGCATAGGAGTCTGGAACTTAATCGTTTCCAGTATTCTGGCCTTATCTTTCAAAATGGTGACAACAGTTGTACGGGGAAGTTCCAACTTTCGAGCGATTTCGGTATTTGATTCGCCAATGTCTGCCAAGGAGATTATCTTGTGTTTAATTTCCAAACTCACTGACTTTCTACTACGTTTGACAGTATAAAATCTGTTTGCAGATGTATCTGTGTCTTTACCAGTCATGTTTAACGGGAGAGATATTCAGAGCCACACTTCAGCGCAAACACATTCCACTTCAACTACCGTCGGAAATCTCACTGACTCACCGACGCACACTGAACCCTTCGACTCCGTTCGAAAGTGTTCGGCTGTTTCCGTTACGTCGGAAGATGCGTCGTAAATGGCAGCCCGCTTAGGAACAGGGTCCACAGGCATCAATTCGTTTATACCCGTCGACGGAACTGGAGACAAAGGCCGACGCATTACATGTGTTGGGGGGAGGGGGGGGGAGAAGCACAACTCAACGAGGACAGCAACCCAGGGGGCACGATACATCTGCGTCAGAAGTAACGTCGAAAACTGCAAACGTTGAGTTCCGAGTCGAAGCTGAGACAACGCCCTGTGCGTCACCCTCCACAGACCCCTGCGGGAAGCAGCCAGTAATATCCAGAGACGAGGAGAGCAACATTAGCAGATTTCCTATATCTACACCAGCCCTCTCAAGAAGTCCAAAGCGTGCATTAACCCTTCATCGCAGAGTGGTTACTATATATAACACCTGCTTTGACATACTAAAACTCACAGAGTGCATCTGTGTGTTCCGAATGGTTCCCACAATAAACAGCGACTGTTTCCCTAAACAGCATTAACCGGTTGGTCTTTGCAACGGAGACGTGATTCCCGTGATGTACGAACTGACGCATTTAGTCAAAGGGTTAAACGTCACGAAAATGCTCTATACATTTACGTGTCATTCTTAGGCGCCTTAATTTTTTTTTTGCATCAGCCACGTACCTATTTACATGTCCCTGTTCACGGAAGGGACTCGGGAGTCCTCACAGAGTTTCGGTGTGTTCCTCGACGAGGCATGGAACACAGACTTGTCATTTTTTTAATGCTAGTGGGGTGTGACTAAGTCCCTTGTACTGCGGCCACTTCTGGCCTATTGTACCAACCCCAGATGATAGGTGAGGGTGATTGTGGAGCAACTGGTGGAATGAAGATGGGCAGGGGAAACCGAAGTACTCGGAGAAAACCTACCCTAGCGCCACTTTGTCCACCACAAATCCCACGTGACCAGAACCGGGATTGAACCCGGGCCGCCGCAGTGGGAAACCAGCGACTAACCGCTTGAGCTATGGCGGGGCCTCAAGACTTGTCTTTAGACTGTGTGTGAACATGCTCAAGTTGAGTCGAATGTGGCCAAATGATTCAATTCGCACAAATCTCCTTTAAAGCTGCTCATACAACACCCCCCCCCACTATCAGACATATCGATTATATGGTCACTTCTTAGGGAACATGAAATGCGCAGGGCATTTGGGCGACTTCTTATAACACGGGCTATGAGCCCTGCGAAGGGGTCGGGTAGACAGGGACACAACTGAAAAATTCAGGACAAATATACCTGCTGGTGACACGGTCATCTATAGCTATCCCTATGCTTATAGTAGGCGGGATAGCTCAGTGATCTGGCTACAAGCTGAAGGACCGGCATTCGATTCTTAGCAGGGGAAACAGCTTTTATCTTCACCACGGCATCCTATCCAGTAGGTACATGGGGCTATTTCTCCGGGGGTTGAGAGACCTGAGAGTGAAGCTAATCACTCACCTCCACCTAGTGACCAGTTTAAGAAAGTGTGGAGCCATACCTCCAGTCCCCCGTACATCTTCATATCGTGGCGCAATTAAGCATAGGCCCTCTTATGTTTATCGCCATAAAGGCGCACGGGAGTGTGGAGACAAGGCCCGCTGACAGGTTGCATTACAAGCCCAAGCATCAAATTGTGATCAGTTTCCAGCGATAGCTGAGATACACGCGGAAAGGGGGCGACGTCCCACAGCATTTCCGTTACTTCAATTTCAGGGAACACACGAACGGATGCCAGTTGGCACTACTGGTCTAGCCGCATCACCTGCAGCGAAGTGTGACCCCTCCAGCTGTCTCCCGTACTTCAAGGTCTCCCATTCCCATGGCGGATCTCTCACACCGGATAACAAAGGCGGTTCGTAAAGATTCCTGTATTCTGGGGGCGCAACGCCTTGCCATGGTGGATCATTACCAAAAATTCAGGACGCTTCCATCTTTAGGGTAACCATCTACCAGACTACACGATTTAATATGCCAAGTAAACTACACAGCTCTCAGGCGGTTAGTCGCTGGCTTTCCACCGCGGCGGCCGGAATCAGGTCATGTTGGATTTTTGGTGGACAGAGTGGCACTGGGGGCAGGTTTTCTCCGAGTACTTCGGTTTCCCCTGCCAATCTTCTACTAATTGCTCCACACTCACCATCATCTATCATCTATCATCTATCTGGTTGGTACAACAGACCAATTGAGGCCGCAGTACCAAGTGGACTCGGTCTCACCTCAATAATAATAATAATAATAATAATAATAATAAAGTACATAGTTATCGCCATTAGAACTTTGAATTTTCAAGGACCTTAACACCTGAGGGGGGGGGGCAACTCAACACGCCACTCATAGACAAATATCACTGCGAAGAAAAGTGTCACTGTGTCGGCCGAAATAAAGCTGCGCTGCGGTCTCATCAGGACAAATATCTCCGGTTCACTTAGATATTCTGATATATGCAACACCATGCATTCAGTAACTACACCAACCGCGTTACATGGAGCCGATACAGGACGTTCCTGAATACGGCACTCGAAAAAGAATTATCCTAAGTCAGATATCAGCATCCCATATTATAAATTGCGATGCGTTCCAGGCCGTTAAAAAATGTACGATGCCTTAATTTGGCTAAAAATAAATATTTTTAAGATCCAATGGGTTCTATGAGGTACAGTGACTGTCCAAATAATATTGGCAAGCACAAATTTGAAGCGCTCAAAATGGCGGGGCTGCGGACGAATCGTATCGTGCAACTGTAGAATCTTGAATATCGGACGTCGCGATATATCAGCGAAATAACGTCGTGGCCTGTATTTATGACCCAACCCAAACATCAGAATGCACAAACTTCAAATCGTATTCTCTCACAACCCAACTGCTGCGTATTCTTTCAGACTATCCGTCACTATATTTTGACGAGATTCTGTGTTTCTCTGCGCATGCTTACCCAGCCGCATGACGTAGGACCGGCAAGGTGGTCTCATAGACTTGCCGCAGAAAGGTGGATGCGTGTGCTGGCCGCCAGGCGTGACGCCCAGAGTGTTCGTTTTCAACCGACCGAGGCAGCCCGGCTCCAAGCACTGCCAATACACTGTGGTGTCAACAGTCTTCTTCACGCGGTACCTGTAGCCGCGATACACGACCGCCGCTTTGCCCTTCGTGGTCAGCGAGTACTGCAAACCCTCCATGACTTCGCTCAACTGACGGGCCGGCCTGCTGCGAGCGTGCGCTCAAATTGCGTGACCTGATCAATGCGCCCAAAACGCTGCAGTGTTGCCAACTGGACATTTACACTATCTCGTCACGCACACAAACAGCCCTTCCATTGGATTTCCTCGACATAAAACACGGCGACCTCGGTTATGGTATCGTTACGTTCCTTCCGCGATATATCTCGATGCAATCACGGATACACTGTGACATACCACGGTTACTCAACTAGTCTGGCGTGCGGCCTCATATGGTAAGTTGACTTAGAGACGGTGACTGAAGAGTACTCTCATCTGGGATGCAACGCCGTATAGCCCAGTAGCCGCTCACCAATGTTTCGGAGGAACGTACTATCCCCATCTTCATAGTCGAAGACATGGTAAGCAAATAACGAAACAGCGGTAAACTTCAACCACACTAAAAGGCGTCATATTTTTTAGACGATATCAGCCTTCACTGTTACAGCAGTGAGAACATCAAATATAACGAATATTAAATATTATATTTAAGCATCCTGTTGCACTCCCTACGATAAATGATATAATGATACAAATTCCGTCCCAAGTGCAAACAATATATTATGTGTCCTTGATCTTGCTCCTCTACACTATTACACTACAATATTAAATATTTCAAAACACAAAATACAATGAAATGGGAGATTCATGACTCAATTTTGTTGCCCACCAGCGGGCTGAATTTGGTCCCCAGGCCGCTAACTGCACAATAATATGCAAATGGGATATGACTCCTAAAAAAGGAATAAGCACACTGAAACAGTCTAAACTATGGAAATCTATGGAGCAGAATTGCTCTTTGAGAAGCTAAATTTTGGCCAAGCTGCCCAGCTGAAGCATACTGAAATGTACTAGTGCACGAGAAAATGCTCCTCATAAAAATTTGCAGACAGCTACTTCTGATTACAGTTGTGAAATGAGACGGGGTTTCCTATTAACAAAGACGTAAATAAAGGTAGACAGAGCCGTTACCGGGGAGGGGAAAATGAAAATGCCAAATGCTCACTGACGAGGATGGACGAGACTCGATGCTGGGCTTGAACACTTCTCTCGAAAATCCCAGATGCATTGCGCAGGGGACCGGGTTTCCAATTTGTTTGCATAAACTGCCACGAAATTGCTCTAATTGAAACCATGTAACGTAAACAGTGATGGGTCGGCACATAAACAGTTCAGTTCGGCGTTTGGGGCGATGTTGGAGTGAACGTACAGGCTGTCGGGCAGTTAGTTGAATCACGTCGGTCCGAGCTGACGCAGGATCGTGTGTGTGTCTCCCCCGCTTAAGCGGCTGAACGAATGTCTGATAGCTCTCGGACGATCGCACGGCACTTATAGTGAGACATAACACCGCAGCGATAACTGACTGGCACGAACTGCAGTGCTCGTAGGCTTCTTCACAACTTACCTGGCACTCCTCCGACGATATCATTTTCAAGCACCAACATGTGTTTCTGAACAGCAAACACGAGTTCCTGATCACGTTCTACAGCTGTGCCTTTGCTGAACAAAGCCGAGTGCCGACTGTCAAAATCACACTGAAGCCTGATCTAATGAACAGGTGGTTCCTGGCCAATGCAGACAATGGATCTGACTGCCCAGCGCGCTTTTCTCGGCCCCCTCCCCCCTAAGGAAATGCCTGAATAGTCCCTTGAGACAAACAAAACAGCTTCCTCCTCAATTTTTTCTAGTTCACCAAACACAATTAATTGATACCATTCGATGCTAAACACGACTGAACGAGACATGGGATTTTCACAGCAGCACACTATTAAGATAAGCTGCGTAGCCTTGTTTTTCTGGTAATGTTCAAGGAGCAGTCAGGAGTCGGAACATTGGACAGACGAAGGCAGATGCAGAAGCTCGCTACTGACAACCAGGCAGCACGCTCACGCCCCACGAGGGAGTCAGTAAATACGTCACAAATGGAAATAAAGCAGCTGCAATGGACTTAATAGGTTTTCTATATGTATCACCAGGTAGCAGCACAGTCCAGCTACATGACAGTCTAGCTAGCAGACGCGCATGCGCATGTTGAGAGGCTGGTTTCAGCAGTCAAAATAACGACCGTGTTTGAGGAGTGTACTACCGAAGAGTAGCGTTCTGTTGTGCGTTTTCTGTGGGCAAAAGGAATCAATGCAAAGGATATTCATAAAGAAATGTTTTCTGTTTACAGTGGGAAGTGTTTGCCGCGTAAAGCAGTTCACATCTGGGTCGAGAAATTCTCTCATGGATGTCTGAAAGTCGTAGATGATGAAATGGAGGTGGGGAAGTGGCTGTGACAACAGTCAAAAGACTTCTATGCTGAGGGTTTCAACGCACTGGTAAAGCGATGGGTCAACTTTATCGGCGTTGGTGGAGGATATGTCAAGAAGTAACTGTTTCTTCCGGGTTTGAATATCACACGTTTTATATCCACTTGGAACATATTTACTGACTCTCCCTCGTATTTACTCACCTCTACGACCACTACGTTTTTTACTGAACCTCCACTATGATGAGGGCAGGGGTTAGTCTTTCTAGGTAGTGTCCAATTGTTCCACCATTATCAGTCGGGGGAGGGGGTTACGTTACTCATACAGCCACTAAGTAGGGACATACGTATATACATACGTATATATATACATTATATCCACCATATGTCACTATATTCTAATATACTGCGGCATATTTGCTCAAGGCAAGAACTGTGCACCTAGAGAAACAGCTATGAAACAACATTCGTTTTTAGGTAACAGCCGCCAAACAACGGAATGTCCGTTGCTAGGCAGCAGGTTCTTATTAATCAAGAACAGACGGCCGCTTCTAGGGAACAGCTTGATAAAAACGTTCCCGCGACAATGGATACGCATGTAATAGAGGAGCGGTGTTTTCTACGTAGTTCATGCCCACATCTTATAAGTGCGGGATGCGTACTCAGCTGAATGTCGGCCCGTGTGGAGGCGGGTTCGAATACCTCCACCGTGACCCTGCGAGTCGTAGGAGGCGACGAAAAGGGAATTCTCAAATTTGAGACAGTAATGTATGGTCTCGAGTACCAAGGGTCTCGGACCCGAGAAAGACTGCGCTGGCAAGAACCAGCAGCATATACAAAAGACAGACCCGTATTCTCGTCAGAGAGGGTGCCCACAAAAAAATAAGAACGTAACTGTCAAATAGTAATAAAGATCTGGTCGCAAGCCCCAGATGGGTGCCTTATGCCACGACAGACTGGCCGACTGACCGTCGGTCGTAAAATGAGACTAAGACTCAGACTCTGTTGAAAGTCAAGCAGTCAAGATAGGACTTAATGTTTGTTGTAGTTACAGTGATATTTGGAGTGTGTAATTCAGTGAGGCTGTTAGAGTTACTGTGTTAAAATCCGTTGTCAGGAAACGTCTAGTGAAGACATTGCAGACTGAAAAGACTTAGCGTGTACTGGAGGGATTGGTAAAAAGATAAAGTTGTTCCTGCGTTTAACTAATTAAGCACTACGCCATGAAGGCGTATGGGCAATGGATGTATAAATCCAATTTTTTTACTTGGGCACTAGTTGGATATGAGTAGTCAGCTTCACGCCCCGGCCGCTTCACTCCCCATGTGCATAATGTGTCGAAAATGTATTCAACACCAAGTCTACGTGCCTAATATCTGTCGCAAATGTATTCAACACCAAATTCAAGGTGCATAAACTTTCTCTAACTGTGTTAATACGCATTCATTTGCTTAAAGAGTTTCACGCTCTTGTGGAACTCAAGGGTTCATTACTCCACAATCGGGGTTCTATCGTGAAAGAGTGCACACTTCGCTTAACTCTTCAAACAGTATTGCCCGAAGACTGAAATGTCATATCCCCTAGCAGGCCAAAGCATCGAAGGTTTTCGACTAAACTCGTTGCACATGAGATTCTCATGGCAGTGGCTACTGTACCACTGTGTAGTTCGGAAAGAGCCTGACGTTCTCGTAAAACATCGCATCTCCATTTTCAGGTTAAAGAGCACGCCAAGGAAGGGACATGAAGAAGCATGCGGCAAGATCAGCTTCTCGGATGGTTACTGTGCATCAAATCCAGGTCTGAAAAATGAAATGTAAAGGATTTAACTCCCACCCTAAGCTGGCCGCTTGCTTCTGCTGGTGTCCTGCTTGGTTTATTTTCGACCCTGAAAATGGAGACGGTATGTTCTCTCCCAACTACACGGCGTTACAACCCAGAAGACCGTAATCCTCAAACTTTCGTTGCGTTCACACAGCAGAACAAGTGACTCATTACATCTCCTTTCACAATGGTAAATAAACATGTTCCTGTGCTTACGCCATGAAGACGTATGAAGGAGTGAATGTACAGATCCACGTTTTCATGACTTCGGTACTAGTTGAAGGTAAGTGGTCAGCTTCACGCCCCGGCGGCTTTATCCCTGGGAAAGAGTCCCCGGCACCCATTGGATAGTAAGCTGGGTTGGTCCCAGAGCCAGACTGGACGACATGGAGAAGAGAAAATTCTTGATCCTTCCGGGACTCGAACTCCGACACCTGAGCCGTCCAGCCAGTAGCTGTACCGAATGTGCTATCTTAACAATGGTAATGGCGTCTATTTATCCACAGACCGTCAATAATGCAGCAATTGATTATTCGCCATTTATCACTGAACACAACACGTTTCGGCCATAGATGGCCATCTTCAGGTGTCTTAATGCATCCAAACTGTTACACTGCTCTGGTGTGCGCTAGAACCGCGCGTTGCAGTCCACTTAAAAATGACATAAATAATTAATTTAAATCCATTAAATTTTCTATTAGATTTTTTTCGTAAAATACTATTCCACCTCTCAAGGGGCGTAGTCCACTGTCTGGAGTATGTGATTATTCCAGAAGGTTTGTTTCTCTGTTTGTTAGCCGTTGTTTTGCTACGTCTGCAATCTGCAATATGCCCCTTGCTTGTGTGTTGTTCCCTCTAGCAGCGTGTGGTGCTGTCTTCACTAGTGTCTGGAATATCACATAGCTCCAAACAAGTGGACGACACCCAATAAGAGGTGGAATAGGATTTTACGAAAAAAATGTAATAAAAATTTTAATGGATTTAAATTAATTATTTATGTTATTTTTAAGTGGACTGCAACGCGCCGGTTTAGCGCACATCACAGCAGTGTAACAGTTTGGATGCATTAAGACACCTGCAGATGGCCATCTATGGCCGAAACATGTTGTGTTCAGTGTTAAATAGCGAATAAACAATTGCTGCATTATTGAAGGACTGTGGATACATAGATATTTAATTAAAGATTTGCAACAGGATGCTGAAATACAGAATTACAATACAAATGGTAATGGCATTAGAACAGCGAAATCCCACATGAAGAACAAACATGCCCTTCTTGAGAAGCCGCCAACTGTGCACCTACGCGAGAACTTCCCAGCACTTTATGGTATCCGATGGTTCATTATCGTGTTCACAAGATCCCTCCACCGGTCCTTATCCAGAACCAGATTAATCCAGTCCACACTACCACATCTAAGATCCACCTCAATATTATTCACCGCCTTTGTCTTGGTCTTCCTAGTGGTCTCTTTCCCTCTGTTTTTGCCACCAATATCCTATATGCACACTTCTTCTCTCCATTCGTGCTACATGCCCCGCTCGTCTCACTTTCCTTGACTTCATCATTCTAATTATACCTCCTGAAGAGTACACGTTATGAAGCTCCTCATTATGCAGCTTTCTCCAACCTCCTGTCACTTCATCTCTCTTCGGTCCAAATATTCTCCTCAGCACACTGTTCTCAAACACCTTCAGTCTATGTTCCTCCCTTAATTCCAGGGACAAAGTTTCACACCCTTACAGAACCATAGGCAAAATTGTTGGCTTTTATATTGTAATTTTTACGCTTCTAGACAGCAGATGAGAACACAAAAGGTTCTGGACTGAATGGTAGCAAGCATTACTGGAATTCAATTTCCTCTTAATTTCCTCCCGAATCAGTTTTTGATTTGTTATCGTCGTTCCCAAATATATGAACTGAGTCAAATTTTCAAAGCATCTGTTGTTAGCTGTTATGATTTTGCCCTGCATTCTGGTGAGGAGACAGTAACATATAATTAGTTTTCTCTGTGTTTTAGTTCTAGACCAAGTTCGTGTTTTATTTTTGGTGTCTATATTATCACCCAGCATATTCACATCATCAGCACAGACCAGCAGCTGATTTGTCGCAATTAATTTCAGTCCCACCTGGTTTCCCTGGACATTCCGCCTTGTTTTAGAGTATTTAAAAAATCAGATAAAGAATTATGAAGTCCCTTGAGGTCTATGTTCTACTGTACGCTTCAAAGTAATGGATTCTAAAAGTAAAGAACACAACTGAATTTATTTCAACAGAAACGAAATTCCTTCGTACTTTGATGGTACGTAGAGAAGGACAGCACATTTTACACGAATTACACACATTTGCAGTGGACGCTAAAGAGATGGAGCTTTATATCGGAACACGGTTCCTTTCTCGTCTTCCGTGTGCTAGATAAAAAAGTTGAGACATATACAGAAACAAAAAGAAACTCCGTAGCTTGTATTCCGCAAGATAACTACCGACCGAGCAACCGCCGCTTGTCGGCGAAGTTAGTGCCAACTTTTGCGGATAGAGGGTGTCGGGTGGTCGGTGCAACGGATCCCCACGACCATTAATCTCGGTTTTCTAGACCGGAGCCGCTATTTCCTTGAAATAGATCCTCAATTATCCTCACGAGGCTGAGGGGACCCCGTTCCAGACCTACTTCTCAGAAAATTTGGTAGCGCCGGGAATCGAACCCGGGACCTCTGGATCTGTAGCCAGGAACTCTGATCACTAGACCACATAGGCGGTCGTTCGAGACATATCGGACAAGGTACACATCCTATCTGTTAACAGCGCTGTTATGTAGATGCGTAGGCGGGTAGTCTGGTGTGAAGGTAAGGCTGGGGCAGGCATCAGCACAGGTGTCTGAACTAACGCCAATACGAGAAGTTCCAAATTTTTTTGTATGACGTTTCAAAAATCTGCTCCTCTCTAGTTGTGAGAGAGAATATCAGCGCGGCCGACAGGATCAATACCTCGCCTTGACGCATGCGCTCCTGTGTCCTCTATATCGGGGGAGGGTTAATCTTTGTTTGGTACATTTCAAACGTGACCGAACGGTCGGGCGTAGCAGTAACGCTCCGGACCTGTTCTCGCGACCTGCGGAGTTCGAATCCCGGCTATATTGAGATTCTTCGTGGTTTAACTTCGTCCCTATCGGTAACGTTGTGATCGTACCTCGATCACGACGTGACCGCTTCCTTTCAAATATTTTCCAGTCCCTCAATCATTCTGTTTGACGCTGAAATAAGAGACAAAATAAATGAAATCCCCCCCGCCACTAAAAATGTAATGTGGCACCAGATTTTGCTTCAGTAACAACACTACGTGCATCCACACGTCCTGAATACGCAAAGACCTCAGACATACATAAGGTATTCTGTTGTTAGTGCTATAGTTAAGGTAATAAAAGGTAACGTTATCCCTGTAATGAACCGTGGAGGTCCATACGGTTGTGAGATGTCGAGGCTCCCACACTTTCTAGACAATCGGCTCACAGATGGCGGTGAGGTGGTCAGCCTTAGGCGCCGGCAGCCCTTTACGCCCAAGAACATTTCTGGTACTCATTTCGGTCAGGGGCTGAGTCGACCCCAGAGCCATAGTGCGTCTGGAAGGATCAGGTCAATTGAAAAAAATCACCTCATCGGGATTCGAACCCGCGGCCTTCCGGCTAGTAGCACAGTGCTGCAACCAACTACGCTATAGCGTGCCACACCTGCTGTAGTTAGGTAGAGTTAGTATAAATCCAATACAGTAAGCCCTTGCTAACCCGGTTACAGTTAATGCGGATCGAAATGTGAAAAATTCTGTTCACAGTTGAGTAGACACGCGAAATTTAGGAGTATGAGGGATTTGAGCAGAAGGGCTTACAGACTGTGATGAGGGCAACTGGAGAGACTGAAACCAAACAAGAAAATATCCAAGACTGGCTTGAGCTGGATGGAGGCCCTGGATTTCAGTTTATCCCTTTACAGTTTTTAAATAAAGGCTCTACAGTGATATTTCCTTTTATTTCCAGCAACACTACTTATTAAACATTGGAATTATTCGTTTTTTTTTTTGCCTTTAGGGTTACCTTTTGTTTCATTACTCCGTGCGACCTCCCTCCACATTAACCCGGATTAGCGAGGGTTTACTCTACTGAGATGCCCGTGGGTTGGGTTGGGTTGGGTTGGTGTCTTGCATTCGCCACCAGATGGTCGTCTGACACTGTGATGCTTGTTCTTATATTCTTCTAGGGGAAGAACACATTCTGTCCACGTTAAATTTTTCGAACACAGTCACAACGTTTTGCACCGTCGCCATGTTGGAACTGTTAACTTACAAACAACGATTCAAGACATAATTTGCAAATTAATGTGGGGGGGGGGGTACAATCTGACACTTCACAATTTGTATAATTCCTACGTTACTGAAAGTAAACGTAATGAAACTTTCGCAGATCGTTTTACACAATCAAGAAATTTGTTTGTTGCGTTGGTAATGCTGAACTGAACGACAAGATGGCATCGTATACGACGGATAATAAATTGTTATCAAACCCTTTTACTTCTGATGTGTCTTCTGTTGCTGCGGACAGACAACACCGACGAGATTTCTGTTCGCGTTCCACCATCAAGAGACACAATCTAGCGGACAGTTGAACAGTTTGGAGAAACAGAAAGTGTCATAAATGTGCGAAGGGCCGTAGACGTAGCGCATGTCTGCACGGGAGGCAATGAAGTGCAAAAAACATGTGCACTGTTTATCAAAATAGACTGCGGTCTCGACCGACCGCCTCTGTGGACTAGTGGTCAGAGTTCCTACCTACATATCCAGAGGTCCTGGCTTCGATTCCCGGCGCTACCAGATTTTCTGAGAAGTAGTGGGTCTGGAACGGGGTCCATTCAGCCTCGTAAGGATAACTGAGGGTTTATTTCAAGGAAATAGCGGCTCCGGTCTAGAAAACTCAGATTAACGGCCGTGGGGATCCGTTGCGCTGACCACGCGATACCCTCTGTCCGCTAAAGTTTGCACTAATTCTCTGTAATTCGCTTAGTGGGGGGGGGAGTCCAACTGGGTCCACTCGGCACGGCGGCCACTGATTGGCCTATTGCAGCCTGCCCCGGGTGATTATGATGGAGAATTTGGTGGAATGAAGATTGGTAGGGGAAACCGAAGTACCCGCCCCAGCGCCACTTTGTCCACCACAAATAACACATGACCATACCCGGGATCGAACGCGGGCCGCCGCGGTGGAAAGCCAGCGACTAACCGCTTGAGCTATGGCGCGGCCAAGTTGGCACTACCTTCGCCGACAAGTGGCGATTGCTCGGTCGGTATAGTTCGCTCACGGACTACAGGCCACGGAGGTTGTTTGACTGGGGTCTCAAAACCAGCAACGCATCAGGAATCTGTCGTGATTACTTGCCAATACAGCTGAGTCAGCCATTGTCGTATGATGGAAAAGTGAGACGCTAACGCTTTTGCGAGGAAGTACACAGCGCTACTAAAGGGCAAGCGTAGTGTCTTGAATGTCACGTGGTGCTTAGATGAACAAGTTCAGTTGGATGGTTACATAGCACAACAACAGAAGGATCATCAGAAGAGTAAAAAGTTTTGATAAACAATTTATGAACCGTCGTATACGACGCCATTGTTTTATTCATTTCAGTGTTGCAAAAAAAAAAACACCATCAAGTGCGTACAACGGAGCTTTGAATGTTCGTTCAGTTGCGTTCGGTATCGGGGAAGTTATACAAATTCTGAAGTGTCAGTTGGCAAGAAAAGCATTCTGCTCTATCCTCGAACCAGACTTAACGCTCTGAAGACTAAATTGCTTGTATTTTTTATTATTCTTAATGGGGTGAAAATGAGTCCACTTGATACTGCGCCCACTACTGGCCTATTGTGGCAGCCCCAGGTGATAGATGATAGTGAGTGTGAAGGAAATAGTGGAATGAAGATTGGTAGGGGAAACCGAAGTACTCGGGAAAAACCTGCCCCAGCGGCACTTCGTCCACCACAAATCCCACATGACAAATTTCTTCCAAAATAGTACACCAACATTTAGTTTGTACCTCACAGAAACACGTTATGTCTCCGCCACAAAGAGCAACCGGTTAACGCTGTTTAGGGAAACAATCGATGTTTACTGTGAGAAGAGTAACAAATATATAAATACACTGTACGAAGAATATGGTATTTTAGAATGTTAAAGCACGTGGTACATAGTGACCACTGGATTTAAAGGGTTAACATACCCAGTTATCTGGCCCAATGGACCAGCAGTTACTGCGTTTATATAAAAACAGCTTTCATGCAGTCACTGTTTTCTTTGTGCTGTACAAAAACAAAGTTACCTAGATAATAGCTTCGTGCTCTTCCAAAATACATTCACTATACATCATTTCGCGTGCCAGTCCTCAAGTACCGCTCACACGTCATAGGTCTGTGTGTCCTCCATATTACTGATGAGTGCAGGGGAATTCCAGGGTCGGAGGTTCGAGTGGGTTCCAGTACCACACACAACGTTCGTGAAATTCAGTAAACTGGTTCAGACGTGGAAAGGGCGAGGCAAATACACAGGCAATACAGTGATCTAAAGCGGCCTTGCGACGGGCTGATCTCCCGTCCAAGGAATCCTACCGGCTATGTATAGAATAAGAAACTGAGAAAGCGTCCTAGTTCTACAAGGGCTGTAGAGCCATAGATAGATAAGAGGGTTAGCAACGTGTAAATTAATAAGCCGGTTCCGCAAAAACGTGACAAAACTAAGAAGTCCGGCTTAGTGGGATGGCGAATTGATGGGTTCCAATGTACAAGGTTTGAAGGCACTTCCGTGATGTGGCGCATTCCCGTACACAAATTTCACATTCATTAATCATCCTGTCACACGACGCTACACAGTATCGCTTCTGACAGCGTCGTTAAATAACGCACTCATGACGACGAGGGGAGAAAAAACTGAGCAAGGGATGTGCCCCATACGCAGCAAAGACGAAGCCTGAAACGACTGTAACAGTTCATCCTAATTTGGACTATTTTGTATTAATTAAATCTATATTAAGTTAATATCACGTAAATACAAAGAGATCCGGCAGATAGCCGGCTCTTACACGCAGAAGTGACATAGTTCAAGTTTTGCTATGTGGACAGGAAGTAACATCTGGTACATTTCCTGGAATTCTGGCAGTTTCAGCAAAGTCGGAAAGGCTTTGAGAATTTGAGATCTGACAGCTTGGAACAGCTATAACTTAAAAGTGGGAGGGCCGGAGCCTCATCTCCTGATGGTAATGCATCAAGTCGCTGTCAACCTTAGCTTCAGGTCAGCAACTGCCAGAATCACATAGCAAAGCAACATGATTGGAAATTCACAAATTTTGGGAACCTCCTAGTTTGAAAACTTAACCAATGGCAAAGTGGACTCCCGCCTAGCAGCACCAACAACCACAATTCTCCTCCTTCTCACCTAACTAACTTCTCGCCATCCACGAGGAGGAGGAGAGCAGTAACCCCAGTGGAGGTGTTCAGAAAGAGGTGCAGGTGAATCGCAGCACAAGGAAGGCTAGTGGATAAGCGCAATGTAAGGGGCCCAACGAAGTGAGCGGTTAGACGACATCCCGAAGTTTGAAGGAACAGATATATGGTGGGATGAGATTTTGGACAAGAGGTTTAGGAATGCCGACACACAATTAGGTACTGGGAGGATAGTAAGATGGAAGAATAAGGGTCAAGGGTAGAAAACAGGAAAATATATGATTAAATATAAAACTAAATTAGCATGAAAAGCAAAAAGAACTACAATGAAGCAAAAATAAATTCTGGTGACCAGTAATTATCAGAGGTGAAAATGTCATTATAATTAACACGTTATAGTATTAGAGATGCGTTCTAAATCCATTCATTCATTCATTCATCAACGGCTCTACAGCCCTTTGTTAGGCTCTGGTCTCTTCAGTTTCGTAACCTTTTTTTACACAGATGGTAGGACTCCTTCGACGAGTGATCAGCCCGTCGCAAGGCCGCAACCTACACACAGGACAACACAAACACAGAGTAAACACATACATCCATACCTTGAATGGGATTCGAATTTACGGCCCCAGCTTTCGAGCGAGCAAAGAGAGTTCATACCTTAGACCGCTCGACCACTGTGATCGGCCAATGAGTTGTATAACCCAATTAAATTTAAGTGAGAAATTAGTGATGGCATCAAAAACATATTTGGTCATTTTGTGGCCCATTTAATTGAAATTCACTCTTATGTGTTNTTAAAACCTCCAAGGTCAGATTATTGAAACATTATTTTAATTATCACATAAACAAATACATTATATTTAGAAGTTTAAACTAACTAATTAACTAACTAACTCCATGGAGCTGAGCACTACTCGAGAGGCAGTTTTATCTTTCAAAAATGTTCATTCTCTCTTATGGATGGACCTGGATCAGATTGTTGTTTGTGGCTGTAAATGATTTGGGATGGATCTGGATTATATGAATGATATTGCGGATATGAGGCATGAGAACCAATTGGAGTGGGCGGTGCATAATTTCCTCGTTTTATTTTCGTTATCAATTGTAGTACCCCACTTTGGAAATCCAGTTTTTGATCTTCGTCAAACCCTCTGACATGTGGGAGCAGGGATAACAAGAATGCCCGGTCAGCGTCTTCTTCTGTTTCTTTGCTGCTTTTTAATAGAGCCAGAAGGTTTTCACCAAAATCGTCCAGTTTTTGTTTCTTTTTCTCCCGATTCTTGACAGATTCGGTGAACTTCCTTCTGGCTGCATCTTGAGCATCTGAATCGTCATCACGAATGTCATCTTCGTTAGTTTCACTATTATGAAAAACTTCACTAATATCCTCATCTTCTGCAGCTTGTTCAAAGTTAGAAATGGTAGACCTTTGTTGTATTTTGTCTAGAAATTGCATTTGTTCATAATATATGTATCTAATTGCCTTGCATGGCGCTGACCCAGATTTCAGAACTTTAACTTTTCCCTTCGCCTTCATGTAGGAATCCCTTGAGGATTTCCATCTGGAACGAACTTTTTCAACTGAAAAGAAACAGTTTAAATTAATAATGTATACGAGTAGATGCAAGTATATACTCGTAATTAAATCAAATTATGTGCATACCAACTAACTTTTTCAAAAATCTTATTTTCAGATATCTTGCAAGTGGAAATACATTCACCGATCTTCACTACTCATACAGAATAGGCATAACAACTATATCTAAAATAGTGCGTGAAGTATGTATGATTTTGTGGTTGGTGCTGAGAAACGAGTGCATGACTGAACCATCTTTAGAGAGATGGAAAGAAATCAGCCTTGTCTTTGAAAATAAAGCAAACTTTCCCAACTGTCTGGGGGCAGTTGACGGGAAGCATGTTCGTTTAGTGAGACCACAACACAGTGGGTCACTTTTTATGAACTACAAACATTTTTTTTCTGTTTGTCTGATGGCCATTTGTGACGCCAATTACTGTTTTACTTTCATTGACGTAGGGGCTTATGGGAGAAATTGTGATTCCACTGTATTTCAAAATAGTTTATTTTGGTGTAAGATGACTAACGGAATGCTTGACATCCCTCCACCAAAGCCACTACCAGGAACTGTTAACCCTATACTGCCTCATGTATTAGTTGCAGATGAAGCTTTCTCTCTCAGTGAACATGTGCTAAGACCTTATTCCAGGAAACATCTGAATCACAACAAGAGAGTATTCAACTATCGGTTGACCCGGGCTCGAAGATATGTTGAGTGTACTTTCGGGATTCTAAGCAACAAATGGCGAATTTTCCATCGCCCTTTAAACGTTGAAACAAATCTTGCTGTGGACATTGTAAAAGCCTGTTGTGTTCTGCACAACTTCATTAGAGTCAGAGACGGTTTCGATTATGAAGACACACTGACAGTGGTGGGGTTCGAAGATTTCAGACAAGGGCTATGCAACAGAGGAGGTGGTCAGTCGAATGCTTCAATAAGGGACAATTTTTCACAGTACTTCTTGGGTGTTGGTAGTGTGCCGTGGCAGGAATCAATGATTTAAACTATGAAGAATTAATTATAAGAGTATTATGTGTTGTGGTTTGTAATTTCGTCATGTAACAAAAACAAGATCAGTGCAATTGCCTGTAAATTAAATAAACAAGAAACCAAATAGAAAATAAGAACTCACCTAATTTTTTCTTTAGATTGTCATCAGCTTCATCAAATGTAGGGATGATATTGCTACAAATCTCTTCCCACGCTTTATTCCGCAGATCTCGGTTTTTGTAGTCTTCCTTTCCTGGGTTCCATAACATAGGTCTAGATTGCACTTCACTAATCAGCACCTCTGTATCAATTGCATCCATTCTCCAAGCTAGCACTTTGCAAGACTACAAGCTAATCTGAACTGAACTGAACCCAACCGCTTGGCATGTAGCATGAAGTATAAAAACTCCCGTTAGGTATTGGTCCCAACCGCGTGGCGGGACACGCTAGGCGGTGATGGCCGCACGCCCGTCCCGACACGCCTCAGCCGCATGCCGCGCGGGTGAAAGTGACCGCTCGACGCGAGCAGGTAAGTATGAAAGGGTCCCATTTAAACAATGTTAATACACCCGCCTGGCATGTGGCATGTGGCATGCGGCATGCAAGTATAAAAGAGGCCTTAGATCGCGCGGCCACAGTGATCGTCGTTCTAATACCACAGGAATAGTAATTTAAGCGGGATGCTGGAAAGTAGTATCAACTTCGGCACTTGAAAGTGTAAAGTAGCGAGTCTAATACAAGTATACATTCATTCATGACCATGACAACCAAATACAGGCGGCGCCAGCCTCGTTACCTGGTACGGGGTCGCGCCCTGCCATCACACAACGGTGCAGCCTGAGGCTAGACGTGCCCTGCCTCTTGCTCCGGTGCACGTACACTTGGTAACATTGGCTACACGCCACGGCGTCCTTGCATACAGATTCGTCCGACAACAGACGAACTTTGCCGAATTTGGTCCAGACATCGCTTACGCACCGGCCGCGTCGCTTCGGGTGTGACTGCAGTAAGGTGTCTACGACTGCCTGCCCAGACAGCAAAAGCGAGCGAATCTCGTCTTTTCCGACACTCAACGCCGCCATTGCACGCCTACTATACTGAAATTATTAGTTCGTGAAGTTTTGCCTGTAATGAGTAGGGAAGGCTTCGAACAGTTCACAGTTTAAAACACTTTCAAACACGCAGAATTTCGCATTAAGGATCAGGATGGCAACACACGTTGCTTCGACACGATCTGATTTAACAATTTGCGAGTGATGATTAACTCTTTCCCTGCACGGCAAACACAAGTTCGTTGTCACAGCATGTGTTCAATGCGCAAATCCTACTGCGCAACTCACTTCACCACCACGACACACACAAACACGTCAACTACACTGGATCCGCTCCGCTGTACTGTCCGCATATATCCGCTGCAGTAGGTTCGGGATCAAGGTTATCCGTTCGTTGCCTGCGCGGAACGCGGGGTTGCCAGATCGCGACATTCTCTTTATACAACAAAACGGATGTCAACGAATTTTCGTCGAAAAATTGTTCAGCACAATAGGCTGCCGTTGCGAGGTCAGAAAAACTGAACCCCCTTACCCTAGTCCGGACGCCTCCACGGGCACAAATGCGCGGTGGGACTGCCGAAGATTTCAGTCGACTCTAAGCTGTGGTAAAGAACAGGGTCCTATTAATGGGGGGGGGGATTGTAAAAATTGTTAAGAACATTCAGTACTTTGATCTAAACAACTACCTGCAGCAATACATCTTTTCGCGACTGTCAAAAACATAAGTTACTTCAAACAAGTGCGGTATTTTTATAACAGTTATTAAATTATTAAGAAACGTTAATATACATCGGTATTTGTATGGGCGAGAACGTCCGTGTGCGCGGAACTGCACAAATACGCTGCTTGGCAACCGTCTTACAGTTGTGGCCTCCGTTCAATTTGCTGTCTCCACTACTCCTATCTTACTTGCTGCAGACAGCTGCTTATCTTTTAAGTTTTAAAGGAGAATGTGTGTTGTCTCGTCGCTGATTCTTCTAGGTATCTGGACTGCGGGGCCTTACGAGAGCCATTGCACTCAACATTTATGCACCCTTTTCCTACTAACCGATTTACGCAATGTTCTGCAAACCCCTTTCGTCAAAAACCATGGTCACACCATCTCGGATGGGATCACGAAAGAGGAGGGAATTCATGATGTGTAAAGCTAAAGTTGTCTTTGCAATTAACTGATTAAGCACTACGCCATGCAGGCGTATGGGGGTGTGGATGTATAAATCCACATTTTCTTTACCTCGTCGCCAATTGGAGGTGAGTGGTCTGCTTCACGTCCCGAGGAAAAAGCCCCCGGTACCCACTGAACAAGGAGGCTGTGTGGGCATCGGAGCCAATCTGGACGACATGGCCCTACCGGGACGCGAACTCCAACCACCTCGGCCGTCCAGCCCGTAGCGCAGTCGTTATACCAACTGGGGTACGGTTTATTTATCAACGTTGTCCGCAGAGCAGACCATACAGCGTGAAATGGTACGTATGGTAAAGGAAAGTTAAAGTTGCCCGTGCGGCTTAATTGATTGAGGCGAGTGGTCAGTTTCACGCACCGGCCGCTTTACCCCCGGTAGCCGTTGGTTAGGAGGCTGAGTGGGCCTCAAAAGACAATGTGGAAGCTATAAAGACAAGACAAATCTTTCGATGCCAGGACTCGAACCCAGGCCGCAGCTATACCGACTCCGTCAAATGGTAGGTACCATCTATACTGAACAAGGCAGCGGAAAGGATCTGGAAGGAGGGATTGGAGGCCATTTTCATGTACAATACCGGTAAAACCTTGTAAGGACTGAGAGTGACCACAAAAAAATCTCAGCCAGGATATTTGGTGTCCCCGGCGAGATTCGAACCGGCAATCTCCCCGAAAATAAATCAACCGTAATCGCTCAAGTCAACTTGCTCAGTAGAGGTGGATGGGGAAAAACGCAACAGCTCCTAGGGGGCCTATCGGCTGGTGGCTATTTAGTTTATACGCAAGCTGGGCAATGGCTAGCCTCTAACTAAACCATAAATGAACAGAAACCCCTTCTGCATCAGACTCTTTACGTTTTAGCACCACTACCATCAAAATGGAGTTAGAAACAAAGGACAGAGCAGGCTGAAGTAGCGATAACGCTGTTTCTGACTTTCATTCAGGAGGTGGATGGTTGGAATCTCGGCCAGCACGCTGGACAACCTGTTTTCGTGGATTTCCTCAGTCCTTCCACGCAAGCGATGGAATAGTACCTGGATCAGGCCGCAGCAGCGTCCTTCAAAATCAGTTCCAAACCAAATTACCCTATCGTTCGATGTCACATAGCGTAAGAAACTGAAAGCGTTGTAAAAAAAATGGTGCACTCATTGGTTTTGAGTTTCTAACAGTGCTACCGTGATTACGTCATTCCAGTTCTGTATATATACTTTTTCCCCCCTTGGCACTATAGCCCCAGTGGGCCTAGGCCTACCTCCATGCACTTCTCCGTTCACTTCGGTTTTTCTAGATCTTACACATACGGTAGGACTCCTTGGGCGGGTGATCAGCTCGTCGCAAGGCCTCTACCCGTACACAAACACAGAAAAACGCACACACACACACAAACTAAACGTCCATGCCCTGAGTGGGATTCGAACCCACGATCCTGGTTTCCAAGCGAGCGAAGACAGTACATGCCTTAGACCGCTCGGCTACCGTGACCGGCTCTGTATATATTCTATACTATATAAACTTTCTCACAATAGCTTTAGATACGAAGTTATTATTTCATTCTAAAGGGTTCTGACGATCGTTCAGTGATTGAGGTTAGCTCTTTCTAAGGGACCCAACAGAGCAGGTGTCTCCCCCCTCACCTGGAGACGGACACATCCAGTTTCCGAAACGTTGTTTTTTCTAGTTTCTAGAATACCGGTCAATGGACAAAGTCCCAAACCCAAAGTTATTGTTGTGAAGGAACTGAACAGCAGAGACGAATGTTGGAGCTGGAGCAGACGTCCATTGCTGAGCAACGGATGGGAAATCACGTTCCCGTTACAACGAATAACACTGAGCGAGTTGTTGCCACTTAACAAGTTGCTAAACATGAGGTGTTTCGTAGCAAAGGATAACACCTAGAAAACCAAACCGTTGCTTGGGGAATTAACATAATATTCCAAGACAATGGATTCATGATAAACAGTGATGGAACCCTTGGACTTGTTGAGTTCTATTTCGGACCGCGTGGAAATTATAAAAGTCAGTGCGTTCATGAATTCAGGTGGAGAGTTCAGGTAGCAGTCAGATCAGTGAGAGATTATTCAGAGATTCTTCAGAGAGATGTTCAAGATTTCGGCGTGTGAGCTTTTATAATTGACTGTAATTGTAAAGAAGTGCTAATAAGTCTAATCATCGAATCCAGAACCCATTATTATTAGTCACGCAAACCCGGAATACGTGACGTTTTCGCTTCCTTAAATATCTACAAAAAAATGGGAAAAAATTAACGACAAATATTAAAAGGACGCCGAACCAACTGCTTGGACGGATCGCGGTAACACAGTCGGTATACCAACTAGGCTATGGATTCGACGACCGAGGAATTTGGGTTCGATTACTGGCGAAGGCAACAGCGGCCAGACCGACTGTGGGTCCTCCATCCAATCTCCTATCCAATGCCTACTGGGACTCTTTCTTCCGAGGTACAGAGGCCGCAGCGCCATGCTGACCACATACCTCCACCCATTGCCGAGGTTAAGAATACGTGAACGATAACTCCACTCCCTCCTATCGCTTCATGCCGTGGTGCTTAATTAAACAAAGGGATTCCTCCTACGATAAGCTGCTTTAAAAGGCACTATCCCGACTTTCGGTACAAAGTTTCTGTAGACTCCAATATCAAATTTAGTCAGTATCCGTTTAGTAGTTTCGAATTAAATAAAGTAAACCCTCGCTAATCCGAAGTAACTGCGTGGGAGGACATCCGGATTAGCGAAGCAAAAGTTAGCCCTAAAAGAAAAAAAAACTTAGAACAAATCAATGGAAAATTTAATGATCTAAGCAGTGTTGAAAAAATAACAAAATATAACTGTAAATCCTTTATTTAAAAATGATAAAAAGACGATATTTTTATTCATCGATGGACGACTCAGAAGTTGTATTTGTTTTTGAACGTAATAATGCAGGTTTGAAGAAACTGTCAATTTTTGTGTGAACAGACAAGTAACTCATCTGCCTTCCTAAATGACATGCCTTTTAAAAGTACGTACTTAACTGTGAACAGAATTTTTAATTTTTCATAATTAGATCCGGATTGTCCTACATGCCGATTAACTGTAACTGGATTAGCGACGGTTTACTATAGGCGGACTGACGAACAGACACGACCTACGTGTAATGCGTTCATTTTATACATTTAATCTTAACATATCCCCAATCTACGCACATCTCCCGAAGGACCACTGCCATTTCGGGTTTCCGTAATAAAATTACGTAAACATTTTCATTGCTCCCATGCGTACAGAACACAAATAATGACATTATTTAAATGAATGCTCTTTTACTAGCTAACTGGTTCAGGCACTATTCTACAAGCCGGAAGTCGCGGGTTCGAGCCCCGATGAGGTTTTTTTTCAATTTACGTAATCCTTCCAGTCGCACTATGACCCTGAGGTCGAGTGAGCCTCTAAGAGAAATGAGTACCAGAAATATTCCTGGGGTGTAAATGGCGGCCGGCTCGTAAGTTTGACAAACTTACCACCATCTGTGGGCCGACTGTTTAAACAAAATGTGGGAGCCTCGAAGTCACACTACTCTTCATGGCCTGTTACAGGGATAGATTTACCTTTACCTTACTTACTTACTTACTTACTTGCAGCCTCAGTAGTCTACGGGTAACGTTCCCACCTCACGACTCAAGGTACGCGGGTTCAAACCAGGCGGAGGTCGTGGAATTTTTAAGGGCGGAAAAATTCAGGGAACAAGTCCTCCGGGAGGGACTTTAAGCCGTGGGTTCCGTGTAGTAGATTTATGGCAGGTAAAAGAACCTCATGTCTCTAGGAAACCTCTGAGCTAAATTAGGCAAAAAGTTTCCCGCCCAAGTAGTTTCCAATGCCTCCGGTAGATGGGGAAGCATTAGGTACCACTACCAGAGGAGGGACGACCTCACTGACTGAAACGGACTAATTATCAGATACCACTGCCAGTAGAAGGCCGAAACCTCGCTGGCAGAAAGGGGCTGATAGCGAGCACCAGTACCGGTAGGGTATGGAGACAGTAGAAATTAAAAGGGGGACGTACAATAGACTATTAGTCGCGGTGCATGTGGAAACCCACCCCCTTAATACTGAATAACTGAATATTTACTTACTTAACCATGGAGCTGAGCCCTTCTTGAGGAGCCGCCAATCTGCAGCTACTCAAGAATTTCCCAGCATTTTATGGAACCCGAAGGTTCATCTTACCTTAACAAAACCCAGTCTTTTCACGTTACGGCTGACAGGAACTATGACAATACTAGGAAACCAGAAGGGTGAAAAAAGCGCTGTCTCGCCCAAGACGTAACATACAAAAATGTGATGTAGATGATTTCTGTATCCTGATTTGAAACTAGCATATCAGAATTAATTTAAAGTCTGAATTCTTTAATGCTACCATAACATTGTTCAATGGCTAGGTACAATAAGCAAAAGGGTAAAGCTATCCCCTTAACAGGCCGTGGAGCCCCACTTAGCTGTGAGAAGTCGAGGCTCCCACATTCTCTAGACCTGTGGTTCTCAACCTTTGTCAGATTGCGGCCCGGTAAATTTTTTTTTCCTATACGAGGGACCGGTATTATTGATAACAGCGCTCGGTACCGGGCCGTGGCCCGGCGATTGAGAAACATTGTTCTAGACAATCGGCTCATAGATGGCGGTGAGGTTGTCAACCATTCGCGCAGGCCGCTCCTTACCCCCCTAAGAAGATTCCTGGTATTCATTCCTGAGGCCGAGTCGACCCCAGGGCCATTGTGTGGCTGGTGGCCAGTAAGTCCATTCACCAACTCACACATATAAATCCTGACCTACTTTCATTCATCCTTTGCAGATTACGCAATACGCTGAGCGCCTTCGTATGCCCGTCTCTATGTCGGGACGAGAAGCTGCCGAAACAGCAAACGGTGGGCGACATTCCCACAGCTTCTGTTGATGCGTATGAGGTGTATCGGAAAGTTCCCGGTCTAGGCCAAAAAAGAAATGTTGGCTTAACTTAACACAACTTTGGATGCCATCTCCTTCTAACAGTCTCCTTGGGTATGTATATAGCGATCCCATCGGTTTTTCATTGCCTCAAAAGCACCGTGGAAGCCATTTTCCTTTGTGCTGTCGAGTGCCGCTTGCGGTTCCCTTTGGGTGTCAGACCCTGTTTCAAAATGTCGTCCCTTCAGTCTCATTTTCAGTTTGGAAACAAAGCGAAAGCACAAGGGGGCTATGTTCGGCGAGTAGGGAGGATGGGGAACGATAACCATGTTGTTAGTCACAAACTCTGTGGTTTGTAGGGGTGTGTGGGCGGGCGCGCTGTCATGATGTAGGAGCAGTGCCGCGCATGTTCAAATTTTCTCTTAAAGGTCACCTGGCAGACTCAATAACTGATCCCAATGACGTCTGTGAGCTCATGGATTGTTCGAACACGGCATTCGTGGAAGAGTTCCTGAATTCTTTCAAACATTTTCTGCCCTTTTGCTGGTGCTTGGTTGCCTTGAACGTTCGTCATCTTCAACTGACCCTCGCCGGTCTTGAAACGTGAATGCAATTCAAAACCCGTTGTCCGGCTTAAAGAATGTTCTCCAAACGCCTCACGAACCATTTCAAGGTTTAGGGAGCGAACTTGCCGAGCTCCACGCAAAACTGGATGCAGACACGTTGCTCGATTTTGCCATCCAACGCAGACAAAACGAAACAAGACGTTGAAAAAGCACTCGTGTAAAAACAATGCGTGTTCGCACGTGACCTTGGCCTCCTCTCTCGTCTTTTTTCACCGAGGCAGTTACAACAATTACAGCCCGGGAACTTTCCGATACAACCTCGTAGCTGAAATCATCTCTGTACTGTTGTCCTCCTAGGCCCACAAAGAACACTGGCATAATGCACGCAAGAGGCGAACCAGGACAGCTTAGTCAGTACAATGACTGACTGAGGGGATGAACAACCGGCGCTCTACTTCCGGCAGAGCAGGAACTTGTCTGATTTCACTCTGTACCGAGTTAATGCGAACAGTGTTGTCCATATTAAGGATATATATTTTGCCTTTTACCGTCACGGTCGAGACAACTGAGGGGGTCAGAGTTCGAGTCCCGGCGGAGAGAAATTTTTCACTTCTCCATGTCATCGAGACCGGCTCTGGGGTCCACCCAATTACCTACTCAATGGGTATCGGGGGGCTTATTCCCTGAGATTAAAGCGGTTGGGGCGTGAAGCTGACCACTCACCTCCAACTACTGCCGAGGTCAAGAAAACGTGGTTCTTTACATGCACTTCCACATGTCTTCATGGCGTAGTGCACAATTAATTAAGCATAGGGACTTTACAACACCCTTGCCGTCAGGGCCGAAGTGAATACGATGAGTCGACGTTTCGGCCATTCAGACCCACGGGAGGATGGTACCCAGTCCGGAAGCAGGGCCAGCGGAGGCAGCACGTAACTCCGAAACGTCAGTGACACTTCCCACATTCGGATATTCCAATGATTCGATTGCAGCGAACCACAGTGAATGCTTTAATATCAAGAGATTTTTCTGTGCGCCACAATGTCCACGCTACTTCGGACGCATCCAGCATCCTATACTTCAAGAAAGCCTATGATTCAGTTAGGAGGGAAGTATTGTACAATATTCTGATAGAGTTTGGGGTACCCATGAAACTAGTTAGACTCATTAGATTATGTTTCAATGAAAGTTATAGGTAAACATTTATCTGATAATATTCCTATCCAGAATGGTCTAAAACAAGGAGATGCTTTATCGCCACTGCTTTTCAACTTTGCTTCAGAATATGCCATTAGAAAGGTCCAGGAAAACCTGGTGGGGCTGAAACTAAATGGAACACATCACCTGCTGGTCTATGCTGATGATGTGAATCTACTGGTTGATAATGTACCGTAGATACCATAAAGAAAAAACAAAAAAACAAACCGTAATTGACACCGGTAAGGAGGTTTATCTAGAAATAAACACAGAGAAAACTAAATGTATGTTGCTGTCTCATTACCAGAATTCAGAGCAAAATCACGACATGAAGATAGATAACAGATGTTTTGAAAATGCGGCACGGTTCAGATATTTGGAAACGACTATAACAAATCAAAAACTGGTTCCTGAGGAAATTAAGAGGAGATTGAACTGGGGTAATACTTGCTACCATTCAGTCCGGAACCTTTTGTCTTCTCGTCTGCTGTCTAAAAACATAAAAATTAGAATACACAAAAGTATAATTTTGCCTGTGGTTCTGAATAGGTGTGAAACTTTGTCTCTAACATTAAGGGAGGAACACTGGCTGAGGGTGTTCGAGAACGGTGTTGAGGATAGACTAAAGAGACATGAAGTGACAGGAGGTTGGAGAAAACTGCAAAATGATTAACTTCATAAACTGTACTCTCCTTCAAATACAATTAGAATGCTCAAACTAAGGAGGATGAGATGCACAGGGAATGTAGCACGAATGGGGGGGAACAGGACTGCATATAGGATATTGGTGGGAAAGCCAACAGGGAAGACGAAGATGTAGGCAGGTGGACAATATTAAAAATGATCTTCGATAGAATGTGATGGATTGGATTTATCTGGCTCAGGATAGGGACAAATGGAGGAATCTTGTGAACATGGTAATGAACCTTTGGGTTCCATAAAATGCTGGGAAGTTCTTGAATGGCTGCACAATTGGTGGCTTGTCAAGAGGGGCTCTGCTCCACGAGTGTGAGTGAATCCAGCATCCTATGTACACTGGGGACTCTCTCCGTTGTTAATGGGGCCAGAGCTTGAAACTGACCACTCACTTCCATCTAGTGCCGAGGTTACAAATGCACGGATCTATACTTCCCTTGCCGCATTTCTACAAAAGAAGTGGTGTGCTTAAACTTAGCACAGGGGCATGCATGTTTTACTTCACGTCAAATATCCGAAACTACCTGCTCGTCAGTTCTGGATGAGAAGACAAATTGCGACGTGAACTTAGTGTCACAGTAGCCAACAACGTTTCAACCTTACGGGGGAATTGCTGGAGTCCACTCTGCCATGTCGCCTTCTGTGCCCAGGCCATGAGAATCCAAATTTCAGCATCTGCTGTCACTCAACTATCTGCACATGTACCAAGGTGTGTACTCCCCCAAGTTTCGTCTTCATAGGTAAACTACTGTGTGATTTATAATTATTTCGGGATCTCCTTTGGCCGCATGCATCGAACCCCATACAAAGGTAAAAAAAGGTAAGGTTGCCCCTGTGCTTAACTAATTAAGCACAACACATGAAGACGTATGGGGGAGTGGATGTATAGATCCACGTTTCCTTGACCTCAAGGGAGGACGTAAACTCATACAATAAATAAGTCCACATTTTGTCAAATATTATTATGAGTTGGTAAAGCAAGTGTCACGTAACTTCGAACAAGGCCTAGAGTAACCTTGAATGCGCAGAAGAAAAATTTCAGAAAAAGGGGTGGGTTCGAGGGTGTGAGAAGTGACAGGCAGCCAGTCGGCCTTGTTCGAAGTTACGTGACACTTGCTTTAAATACAGAGGACCATATTAGGTGGGTCCCTTGTCAACGCGGCATAGCGTGTACTCAGGTTGAGGATGGAGGAGACGGCCTCCAGCAATGTAGGGTAGCTGCAGTCGCGGACAGCCGACAAGGGGTGGTCTCCCGGCTTCGTGGTGGGTGTGCGGTTAAAAAGTTTTCCTCATAAAAATAAGTTTGTTACGAAATGTCAAAAGGGCCTTCGACCTGGACGGACTGCATGAGTATGAAACGTGTTCTCTGTCATATGGGAAAAACGTAGACTGAGGGTGTTTGAGAACAGGGTGCCGAGAATATTTGGACCGAAGAGAGATCAAATGATGGGAGACTGGACAAAACTGCATAATTAAGAACTTCATAACTTGTACTCTTCGCCAAGTATAATTAGAATGATGCAGACAAAGAGAATGAGAGGGGCGGGGCATGTAGCATGAATAGGGGAAGAAAAGGAATGCATATGGGGTGTTGGTGGGAAAGTCAGAAGGAAAGAGACCAATAGAAAAACCAAGATGTACGTGGGTGAACGACATTAAAATGGATTTTAGAGAGACAGTTTGAGTTGGTATGGGTTGGGTCGATCTGACTCAGGATAGGGACCAGTGGAGGTCCCTTGTGAACACGGTAATGACCTCCGGGTTGCATAATTTGCTGGGAAGTTCTTGAATAGCTACACAACTGGCCGCTTCTCGAGAAAGGCTCAGCTCCATGGAGTTAGTTTTAGTTAAATACAGCGAAACAAATAAGAACTGAAGTTCTGACAGCAGAAACTGTGATGATTCATATCTTCTGGGCTGTGACGCCATATAGTCTGGTGGGTGCTTACCAATGTACCTAGAAATTTGGTTCATGTGGCAACGTCTTGTATTATGGAGGCGTCCGGTTAGAACCCAGGACATGACACCGATAATCTTGAACTGAGACCTTTCGTGGTTTTATTCAGCCCCTTCGAGGCAAATTTGGGGACAATGCATCAGTTTATGGCCAAACTCAGACGGTTAGTCGGCGTCTTCACACCGTGGCGGCCCAGGTTCGATCCAAGAGCAGGTCATGTGGGATTTGTGACGGAACACATTGGCAGCGGGGCACGTATTTTCCAAGTACTTCAGTTTCCCCTGCCAATTCTCACTGCACCAACTGCTCCACTCAAACTATCCTCAACACTACATCTTCTCGTGTATTTCGTAAAATAACTTAATAAAAAGACTTAAATTTACACCAAAGCCGTTTCCTTCCACATCCTTTCCAATTCATCATTCACTAATCATCCGTTCGTCCGTGATTTAACTCTCAGATACTGAGAGCGTCATTAAACAAACCACGAAGAACAAAACAAATTTAATAAGTGTAAGATCTGAGGTTTTCACGGCGGTGACTATGAAGAAAGCAGTCTTCTGGGATTTGGCACTTTCTACCCTGAAGATGGAGGCGATACGTTCCTCCGAAACGTCGGTTAACACCACATATACACGGTGCCAAATCCCAGAAGACTTCTTTCTTCAAATTTAATAAAGTTTCGGAGGAAACGGTACCTCCATTTCCATCAACAGGTTATTCCAAAACGTCCGTGAATATCCATGGGACATGTCTCACGTACCAGAACACGGCATGCTTCAAAACTACAGCAGCGAAAACCTCAAATCTAGGAACAATGTGCTCAATTTCTGAGTGTCTTTGCAGTGCACTTGACGTCGACCAAAAAAAAAAAAAAACACGAGTTGGGAAGAAGATTCACGAGTTCTATTTGCAGTTCATAGGAATGACAGGAGTGGGCATTTGCATCGCATCTTACTGGACATGCGTCCCTTCCCTCAGCACCGCCTATCCCGTGGCTTTGCTCAGTCCTTCCCGCCACTACAGAGCAGAGCCGCTCCCGTCTCCTGACCTATCCTACTGCCATAAGTTGTGCGCAACGGAACAAGCGCTCGTGTGACACACATAGTTATAGTAGGTGAGGCGCGCACACACATGCGAATCTTACCCAGCAGCGTCTCCAGTAGACTCATGCCAGCTGCTGAGGCCGCCGCCGAGTCCTTCCCTTCCCAGTTTCGGCTCGTCAGGATATCCAGGACGGCCCGCGAGGTCGGGTCCCGCCCGGGCTTGCTCGTGTTTTTGGCCTCCCATTTGAGGTAGGTCCACTTCTTGCGAACGTCGCTTTCAGTGCGCACTATGCCCTCGACGGTGGACACCACCTTGGCCACTTCCATCCAGGCCTGCGCCCAACCCTGGCCACCGGCCACTCCGAACAGTACGGTGTCACGATGTTTGCGAACACTGTTAAGCAGGACCTCCACCTCGCGCGCTGTGAAGTTCGTTTTGCGCGGCTTGGCCAAGGGCACGTCGCCACCGCCGTAACTCACCTTGCGCGGTTTTAGCATCACTTCACGCTCCGCTCTCCGCGGTTTTACAATCGGTGTGGGGGTCTCAGCCATCACGGGACTCTACTTGGCTGCGTTTCTTAGATACAGCATGAAGACAACCAGGACAGAGATCGATACTAATCCAAATCACACACTGGTTTCAACTCAATATCGACTCACTCACTCACATGGCAGAGCAAGACGAGGCCTTACTCAGCAAGCACCCAACGCGTGTAGCAAGATTCACACAAATAATGGAACAGCCAGCCACTGACTTCCATCCCCTACCCCTACCCCTTCGCCGCGGGTTCGGCTCGTTTCGCGCCCTCTCTCTACAGCGCTCCAGACAACTAACCGGTCGTTGCCCGGGGGAGGGGGGATCGGGTCAAATGCAGCCGCGTTGCCAAATTTCACGCGTTTACTCGTGCGTTCCCATAAGACAGCTGCTATCAAAGGAAGACAACACGCCAATTCACTACGAGGCATCACGCGTTGCCATGTTTAATTCCCTGCATGATGTCCAGCGGGCGCGTCACAATAGAAGACCAGCAATTCAAGACGCCAGCGAGGTCTAATATCGTCCTGTGAAATTTGACGAGGCGGGAGGACGAGCGAGGAGGGGCACGATGGATCAATATTTTCAAAACAGGTAACAAAAAATGGCTGGCGGTTAGATGCGGGGAAGGAGAATTATGACACTTTGGGGGAGCGAAATTGTTGGCGCCAACTGGTGGGTGTTTGTGGAAGTTAATTCGCCTGTGTTGCAGAGGCTTGCCGTAAGCCCCCAGCTCCATTACCGCAACACCAATCGACCATGTGACTGTATGGCCTCAGGCATCAAGTTGTCGTTAACTGAATTATGTCTTCAGAAATTTTCTATCCCTCATATAACATGTCTCACCTCTCTGGTTTAAATCAAGCTACAGAAGTACAATTTACTTCTATAATGCAATGCCGGATACAAGTTGTCCCCGTGCATAATTCAGTGCTACCCCATGAAGACATGCGGGACTGGACTAAACCCCGGCACTAAAAGGCATTAACCATAATCGAGAATTGTAACGGCCACACTATCCTGTTGGTAAGACTGCGGAACACCGCGTGATAATCCGTTAAATACCTATGGAATCGAAAACAGTTTCTAATCTTACTCCAGTAATTACACACTCACTCACTCACTCACTCACTCACAGAGCTGAGCCCGGGTTGAGAAGCTGCCAATTGTTCACCTACTCACGATCATTCCTACATTTTATGGTTCATTACCGTGTTCACAAGAGCCCTCCATTGGTTCCTATCCAGTCCACACCACCCAATCCTATCTCTCTGAGATCCATTTTAATATTGTCCACCAACCTACGTCTTGGTCTTCCTCGTGGTCTTCAATCTCCTCTTAATTTCCTCCCGAATCAGGTTTTGATTTGTTAGAGTCCTTCCCAAATATCTGAACTGTGCCATAATTTCAAAACATCTGTTACCTATCTCTGAGGGCCGTGTCACACCTCAAGCGGTTAGTCGCTGGCTTCCCACCGCGGCGGCCCGGGTTCGACCCCGAGTCTGGTCATGTGGGGATTTGTGGCGGACAAAGTGGCGCTGGGGCAGGTTTTCTCCGAACTTCGGTTCCGCCTGCCAATCTTCATTCAACCAAATTCTCCATCATCATAATCACCCGGGGCAGGTACAATAGGCCAATCAGTGGCCGACGTGGAAAGTGGACCCAGCTGGACTCCACCCCCCACTATGCGAATTAAAAATAAATTACCTATCTCTGACCGCCTCTGTGCTCTAGTGGTCAGAGTTCCTGGCTACAGATCCAGAGGTCCCGGGTTCGATTCCCGGCGCTACCAGATTTTCTGAGAAGCAGTAGGTCTGCAACGGGGTCCACTCAGCCTCTTGAGGATAATTTAGTAGCTATTTCAAAGAAATAGCTGCTCCGGTCTAGAAAACCGAGATTAACGGCCGTGGGGATCCGCTGCGCTGACCACGGGACACCTCTATCCGCAAAAGTTAGCATTAACTTTGCCGACAAGGGGCGGTGGCTCAGTCGGTATAGTTAGCTTGCGGACTATAGGCCACAGAATTTTTGTTTTGTTTTGTTTTTGTTCTGTTACCTATCTTTATGTCATGATTTTTCCCTGCATTCTGGTGACGAGACAGTAACAAATAATTAGTTTTCTATGTGTTAACTTCTAGACCAACCTCCTTACTAGCGTCAATTAAAGTTCCTGTGTTTTTCTTCATGGCACACGAGCAGAACTCATAAAGCCAATGAAGAATACGGTTTGTCTGGGACGTGACCACCTGCATTTGTTTTGCTGCTAATTGAATGAAGCGTTCAGCACATATATTGTATAGCGTGGTACGGACGGATGATAAAAGAATGATGAATTACAAAGGATCTGGAATTGGGGAAAACCACGAAACGTCTCAGTAAGGACAGCGTGTGCCCTGATCATCTACTGAGTATAAGTTTGGAGTTGGTGCCGCTACGCCAAGTCGCTGTCGCGATTCCGTACAGTCGGACACAGAGAAGCTTGGCTAGATTCGCGAGAGGGGAGGGTGTAACAGAGATCATGCCAGCAGGGTTGATCTTACTTACTGTTTCCCTGACTCCCCCATCTGCTCGGTTACATTCTTTAGTACTTATTTCTGAGCATCGAAAGCCAGGGAACTTCGTAAATAGTAACGTTTCCAAGTTCCATCACTGTGAGTTTCGACGTGACAGATTAATTAATGATCAGATACTGAATTTGTCAGCTCACGGAGAAAGACTTGGAGTAACATGAGATAGTAGCGGCCTCCGTAGTCTAGAGGTAACGTTCCCACCTCATGACTCGTGGTACGCGGGTTCAAACCCGGCGGAGGTCGTGGAAATTTTAAGGGCGGAAAAATTCAGGGAACAAGTCCTCCGGGAGGGACTTTAAGCTGTGGGTCCCGTGTCGTAGCTTTACGGCACGTAAAAGAACCTCATATCTCCTAAGGAGGTCACTGAGCCAAATTCAAGGACGTTTTCCGCCCAACAGTAGTCTCTAATGCCTCTGATAGATGACGGAAGCATTATAGTTACCGCCAAGCCAGTAGAGGCCGAACTCGCTGGCTCGGTCGGGACTGATGGTAAGCACCAGTATCGGTAAGGTATAGAGACTGGTAGAATATCATAGAGGGAAGCACAATAGATCAAACTGGTAGCGGTGCATGGGGAAACCCACCCTCTCCAATAACTAACTAACATGAGATAGTATATCAGCTATTCAAGGATTCAAGAAAGCCTACGATTCACTGAGGGAGGTACGGTAAAATACTCTCTAAGTCTGGGGTACCAATGGAAGTAAAAGGTAAAGCTATCCCTATAAAAGGCCGTGGAGGCCCACAGAGTTGTGAGACGTCGAGGCTCCAACATTTTTCAGACAATCGTTATAGCACAACAATAACACCGCCACGGGGAACTGGAAATATACACACCAATTTGAGTATCCAACTCCACGTACAAACAATCAGAGAGTGATTCCCAGAATAACGAGTATAGTCTTCACGCGATAATAGGAAGGCAAAAAAAAAAAAAAAAAACACGATCCCAACTCTGAGGAAAAATCCCAGCACGCAGGTACCCCACAACTATCACTTCCATAGTGGGAAAGCCATCACATATACGGATATGTAGCGGTAAAAAAAAACAACTCCATGGCCTATAGTCCGCAAGCGAACTATACCGATCGAGCGACCACCGCTTGCCGACGAAGTTAGTGTCAACTTTTTGCGGGTAAAGGGTGTCACGTGGTCAGCGTAACGGATCCCCACGGCCGTTAATCTCGGTTTTCTAGGCTGGAGTCAATATTTCCTGGGAATGGCCCCTCAATTATCCTCACGAGGCTGAGTGGACCCTGTTCCAGATCCACTACTTCTCAGAAAATCTGGTAGCGCCGGGAACTCTGCATCTGTAGCCAGGAATTCTGACCACTAGACCACAAAGGCGATCACAAAGTCTTAAATAAGGGGGTGCCATAGCTCAAGCGGTTAGTCGCTGGCTTCCCACCGCGGCGGCCCAGGTTCGATCCCGGGTCTGGTCAAGTGGGATTTGTGGTGGACAAAGTGGCGCTGGGGTAGGTTTTCTTCGAGTACTTCGGTTTCTCTTACCAATCTTCATTCCACCAATTGCTCCACAATCACCCTCACCTATCATCTGGGGCTGGTACAATAGGCCAGAAGTGGCCGCAGTACAAGGGACTTAGTCCCACCCCACTAGCAATAAAAAAGTCTTAAATAAGACTCATATGTTATAAATATCTCAATCTGTTTATTTATAATTTTTATCCTTTTTTTTAAATTTGAAACTATATTCGAACTACATTTAAATCAAGGTGTATTTTTTAGTATAACAACTCAAACAACACAAAATGGATCCATACAGAACTACGATGCAATTCAAGAACTAGTACCAGTATTCTTGTACGCTTGAAGATGACCAAAGTAAAGGGTCGAAACATGTACCGTTTCCACCAAAACAAAAATAAAAAACTCCGTGGTTTTAGTACGCAAGCGAACTATACCGACCGAGCGACCGCCGCTTGTCGGCGAAGTTACAGCGTTACCACCAACAAGCAATAAGACAAATGTTGATACGACAGTAGCTACTTTGTCTTTCTCAGAATTATTGTTGTGTACTGTCCCACTATATACATATATTTCGTATGACACAGCAGGATGCATACTGTAAAGGAAAGCATACTCCTACGTGGCCCTGGTGCGAAAGTCGGAGGGGAAGAGACCACTAGGAAGACCTAGATATAGGTGGGATGATAATATTGAAACGTATCTCATAAATACAGGATGGGTGGTATGGACTGGATTCTTCTGGCTCAGGTTAGTGACCAGTGGCTGGACTCTTGTGAACACGGTAAAGAGCATTTGGGTTCCATAAAACGTTGGAAAGTCCTTGAGTAGCTGAGCAACTGGCGGCTTCTCAATTAAGACTCAGATGTATGGAGTTATTTAGTCCAGAAGTTCACAGACGTTTCAAAGAATGCACTGCCTCCATCTTCAGGACTGGAGCGTATGCCAGGGAAACAAGAGGCAAGAAACAAGCAGTACGTCGGCGAATTTCCACTGGACTACACTGTGTCACATCCCAGAAGACAATTTGCCTGCTTCTGAATTATACTTGCTAATGCAACAACCGCTGATAATTGTGCTTAACCTCACCACGTTCATGCTATTAACCCCAAAATTCCCTTCTAGCCCTACTTGTTACTGTATGACATGTCTAGACATGTTTCACGCCATCTCCCACGAATACTGCACACAAACAGTGATTCGTAAACCGTCTCCCTTACATAGTGTACAACACTATACATAAACAGCCCGGAAGGCGCATTCGGTATAGCGACTGGCTACGGGCTGGACGGCCAAGGGGTCGGAGTTCGTCCCAATAAGGGCAAGATTTCTTCCTCCTCCTCATGTCGTCCATACCGGTTCTGGGGCCCATCCAGCCTCCTATCCAATGGGTACTAGGGCTCTTTCCCCGGGGGGGGGGGGGTAAGATGCCGGGCAGTGAAGCTGACCACTCTCCTCCAACTAGAGCAGAGGTCAATAATACGTGGATCTATACATCCACTCCCCCATACGTCTTTATAGCGTAGTTAACTAAGCACAGGGACAACTTTACATATCCACTTCATGATATTAACACTACTCATACAAAAAGACTGCTCGCTGGGTCGTTCATGACATATTACATAACTTGCGTTCATACAATGTGTCAACGATGGCCAAATCGTTGCTATGGTAACCTGACACTGCGTAATTTCAGAGGCTTCATCTCATCGTGACCTGCCCTTTTATATAGACAAAAACATATGTAGTTACTATAGGATTCTGACGATGGTGTATAACACACTGATATGTTGGGTTTTTGGACTTTATCCATCGTCCTGGTTTTTAAGATAACAAAATAAAAACACGACGTTTCGGAAACTGGATCTGTTTCCGTCCTCCAACTGAATAGATGTTTTCCTTCGTCCAGTGATTGAGGCTAGCTCTTTCTAACGGACCCAACTGAATAGATGTTTTCCTTCACCTGAGGACGGAAACAGATCCAGTTTCCGAAACGTCGTGTTTTTATTTTGTTATCTTAAAAACCAGGACGATGGATAAAGTCCAAAAACCCAACATATCAAAAAGATATGTCATAAGTAGGGGCCGGATTTTTATTCCCTAATAATCCCTTAAATATGTATGGATTTATGCATGAAAAACTTCCAAAATATGCATACAAAAAGTTCATACCAAATATTAAAATTGATTTTACATTATTTTAAGACTAACAAATCAACATTTAAGTTGGTTATGTAACCACTGAATTATTCACTTGCAATGAAAAGCTTTACTTAAATACAAATCATGCAACAAAGCAAACATTTTTTCATTACATATTTAAAAAACCAATGGTTCTCACATTTAGCTCTCCAAACAATTAACTCCTATTTTGTTGGCGTTCACAATTACTGTATGTTTTAGGTTCCCCATAGTCTCCTCCTATTGTCTCGTAAAACGTCCTTATAGAGGGGAAACCTACCTTCCACCTCACAGGAACTTAAGGGCGCGTGTACAAAATCCTCAATTTACTGCACTGTTAGTCATTTTTTACTTGGAAGTTCAGTATGTTTACCAGCTAAAATTTCTTCAATTTCAGAAATTTGTTCATATCCTGGGTTTTTTGAAAGAATGCCGTCTACGTTTACCTTTACTACTTGAACTCTTGCAGGAACCGCATTCAGTTTGGAAACATTTGAATACACTTAACGACTGAACAAAGCAGTATTGTAAATGTCTGCCTCCAGTGAGGAAATGGCGGATGGAAGATGAGAGAAGTGAACAGATATATAGGAAAGATTAGTTTCTAGTTCTGCGTTTTTTAGTACATCTTGGGCAATTTGAATTGATGCTGCACTTTTGGGATCAAATGTATTCACGACATTCCTAACTGTTTCTAAATGCTAGGTATAACAACTCGTACACAGCCACGTGCTCCAGCGCGTTAAAATTGGTTCTGGCGGAAGTGGAACATTCAGTGCTACTGCTTTAAAGGCTTCTTTTCTGTGTGGCGCTTTAACAGATACCTTCTTCGCAGAAGACACCAACTTCTCAACAAGCGGAAAAGTTGCACGAATTGTTTCTGCAACACGGTGCAACCCATGGGCAGGGCATGTGAAATGTGTCATATTTGGAAATACAAATTTAAGAGCAGTAACGGCTTTGATCACATAACTTGCGGCATCTGTCACAAAGAGCAATACACGCTCATACTAAATGCCATTCGGCCATAGTACATTCATGGAATCCATAAAAAATTCGGAAACTACGGTTATTATTTGTGCTCTGCCGCAAGAAGACATGGTGTGGATTGTTCATTCTTATTAAAAGATACAACTATAACATTTGCAATAAACCGTCGCTCACAATCTTGTGTTTCGTCGACTGATAAAAGAAAAGTAAAGGCATCCCTGTAACAGGCCGTGGATGCCCATAGGGTTGTGAGATGTTGAGGTTCGCACATTTTCTAGACAATCAGCTCATAGATGGCGGCAAGGTTGTCAGCTCTACGCGCCGGCCGCCCTTTACCCCCAAGATCATTCCATGAATATTCCTGGTACTCATTTCTATTAGAGGCTGAGTCGACCCCAGGGCCATAGTGCGGCTGGAAGGATTAGACCAATTGAAAAAAATCCAATTACCTCATCGGGACTTGAACCCGCGACCTTCCAGCTTGTAGCACAGTGCCTCAACCGACTACGCTACCGCGTGCCCCCTCAACTGGTACCCACACAAAATTATCTTGAATATGATTTCAATTTTAAGATCGTAACACTGCTTCACGCAAATTCAGCGCACAGTAGACTGATCCGGCGCTCTGCACTGTGTATACTTCTCTATGAACTTTCTCGGAATAGGATTGGTTAGTTTCCACAGCTAAACAGGCGTAGCACAAGTCAAAGGAGAACCGTGGAAAACTATTATTAGAAAATTCATTAAGCAATTTTTGAACAGGAGCATTTTTTGTGGATTTAATTTTAATATCCTCTTTGTGTTTATCAGTGTTCAAATGTTCAAGCACTTGAAAGCGTTTTCCATAACCAACTTTTTTTTTTCACACGCTCGGCAATTAAGGATCTTGTTATCCGTAGTTATCAGCTCTCCTTCGAACTGCCGCTGATACAGCTGTAATTTAGTTTTCTGACTTACTTGTACTTTCGGCATGACTACAGAAAGCTAAACAAACTTAACGACAGATTAAGTCACTGTTAGTGTGACGGACCAGAATGAAACAAATCAAATTCAAAAGAAATTATGGTTTTACGAGGTACATTTTGCCATGTATATACGAGATTAAAAACCACGTCTCTGAGGTCTGTTCGTTTCAGACATTGAACGATATCATCATTTTGGCTTATTCCACTGCACAGAAGGCTTTTTCTGTAATGTGACTTCACAGACTGTATAACATTCAGCTCCGCTGGTTGCAGAGGTAGGGTGCAGTTTGGCGGTAAGAACATTACCTCTATTAAACCATCTCTTGATAAATGATACACACTCCGTCCCTAGTGCAAACAATATATATTATATGTCTTTGATCTTGTTCTCTTCTACACTACATGTTTCGGCCTCTATCGGCCATCATCAGGTGTATGCTCTTAACGTTGCTGCCACACTGAACCCAGTCTAAAATTTAACATTTAAAAACACATTGTTATTTTGAATTGTTTCATTTTTGGTCCGTTACACTATCAATCACAAAGTCAATAGAAAGTCCGTCGAGTGTAACAATTTATAGGTCACTTCTTTATCACTTCTGCCTTACATGTTTCGGTTTAATAAAACCATCATCAGAGGCACATAGTACAATCATGAAAACACTGTCGTTGTTTAAGATGCACACAGTTATGTTTGCTGCGTGGACGCTGCTACAATATGTCGACGTGTAAAAGCACAACACTTGCCAGGATTGTTGAATGCACGTTCAATACTCACATTCATCCGAAACTGCCCTCAAGTTAAAACGCCAGTGTTAAAATATTTAAAATTTAAAACATTTGAAGTAAAATGTTAGGCTCCTCCTTGTTAATTCATCCCGAAGATGGGAGATGTCAGCTTTAGGTTGTATGGCTTGTGGTTAGATGTTTCCTATGTGCTGTGTGTCGTGTACTGCAGTGGGAGTTCTACGTCAGTGTTATTTAAAGCCTTGTGTGTTATGACCTATGTTATGTGTTATGTCATAACACACAAGGCTTTAAATAACACTGACGTAGAACTCCCACTGCAGTACACGACACACAGCACATAGGAAACATCTAACCACAAGCCATACAACCTAAAGCTGACATCTCCCATCTTCGGGATGAATTAACAAGGAGGAGCCTAACATTTTACTTCAAATGTTTTAAATTTTAAATATTTTAACACTGGCGTTTTAACTTGAGGGCAGTTTCGGATGAATGTGAGTATTGAACGTGCATTCAACAATCCTGGCAAGTGTTGTGCTTTTACACGTCGACATATTGTAGCAGCGTCCACGCAGCAAACATAACTGTGTGCATCTTAAACAACGACAGTGTTTTCATGATTGTACTATGTGCCTCTGATGATGGTTTTATTAAACCGAAACATGTAAGGCAGAAGTGATAAAGAAGTGACCTATAAATTGTTACACTCGACGGACTTTCTATTGACTTTGTGACACATTGTTATTTTCTTCGTATTATCAACATCTACCTCGTTGATATGTGTCTGGTATGTAGATTATATTGCACACGTCACATTTCATTTTCCTGTAGTAGCACTATAAAACCTTTAGTTATGATTTTAAAATCCTTTAATATTTTTCTCTAAATTTTAAATCTAAAAAATTTAAAATTGTTAGGGTTACTCGCCCTATGTCTAAAGTGCTGGAGCGGCTAGTTCTTCTTTCCACACTGTACAGGTGTTATTCTGTGTAGTCTTCCTGTGTGCGTGCCGCTGCTTGTCTTTACTACGTGTGCTCTTGATTTTAACTGTTCTCGCAAGTCCAGGAGCATTATCTAAAATTAATACTGCTTTAACTAGTAAATTTTGATTTTTAATAAATGTTTTATTGTTGGCTCAAAACTTTCATGGAACCATTCAGTAAACACTTCTCATGTTACTCAATCATGGCTTTGGCTTTTGTACTATATGACTGGCAGACTTTGGTTTTTAAATGTTCTGAGCTTTGCCACCTTACGAATCACCAGCATTTCAAGTTTGTGGGTGCCACTTGCATTTGAACAAGGCATGAACATAATTCGGTCTTTGGACATTTTGCGCCCGGCTGCACATTCTTCAGCTCGGTGGACAATAGTTTTTGTGAGCAAGAGCCTCCAAAATATCCACTTTCGTCTGCGTTATACACCTGCTCTGGACCAGTTTTTTCTTGGAATTTTCTCATAAACGGATCAACAGCTGAGACTTCACAAGATAATTTCTCTCCCGTTATGATTAGATAACGGATTCCAATTAGCTTTTAAAATTTATCTAGCCATCCATCGCTTGCTCTGAAATCACCTTTCTTCATGATCATTTTGTAAAAAAATATTTTGCCTTCTCTCGAATAATTTTCCCAGAAATAGGAGTGTGTCTGTTATGTTCTCGCAAGAACCAAGTGTAATGAGCATCTTCAACTTCAGGGTACTCACCAGATTTTAGAGTCCGCCTGTCACTGCGGTCGCTGTCGGTATTTTTCACAAAACACTCAATCCTCTCTCTATTTTTCCTGATATCATATACTGTAGCACGTCCAACACCATACTCTTTAGACAAATTAATAAGTTTTTCACCTTTGTCAAGTTTCTTAATTATTTCTGCTTTAGCATTTAAAGTTAAAGTTTTATGTTTACGTTTGTCAGAACTGGACATCTTCAGCACACATTAAATCTACCGCTGTATGAAAAGAACTGTACAGGAATGTACAGTATTGAAGAACTGAATCACTGTGTACTAGCGATAGTATAGATAATACAGTTTGTGAAGCTCGACTAAACACAAGTCAGCCTCTGCCGTCTGTAGAAACCTGCACAAGGTCGCAAACGCCGGATGCCGGATTACTGGACGTGTCGGACTAGTGCACAGCCGGAAGCAACAACTCTACTGGGCTGCAACGGCCACGCAACGAATAGGGCGCAAAGTGCGCAGGCGCAGAGAGCGAGATCAGGTGGGCACGCCAAGCTCAATGAAACGACAACAGTTAACGATAGTGGTGGTTCTCGATTCGAAACTCGACTAAGACACGGGTTATCCTCACCGAGATTTTGCGTACATTTCATGTCGTTCCGGACAAACAGCGGGAGTTACCCGATATGACCACGACAAAGTTTCCTTCCAAGTCCTCTCCAATTCATCTATCACTCTTCTATTCACGCTACGTGTTCACACGAGCCAGAAGAAGACCCCCCAGACACACAATATTTAACATCCGCTCCGTCTGCTTCCCCGCCTAGGTCTATGTCTCCTTCGTTTTTCTTAATACAATTTTGTATGTCCAGCCCATCCTCCTCCATCTGATAACCCTATTAACATTTGGTGACAAGTACTGTAGCATGTAGACCCGTTACGAGACAACGACCGCGAAACAACGGGCGTTACTAAGCAGCGTTCCGTACACAGGAACAGGCTTAAACTTGGCGGCGGTCAAGTTTACGACCGTTCAAGTGACTAAGCCGCCGTTGTAGCATAAGAGAAGTGTGCTAGTCATGATCTGCTCTGTAAAGCCTGTACTGACAGAGGGCTTGTGTGTACTACAAAAGGAAGAATTTATAATAACATGCTATATGCTTGATACGTACACTTGACAAAAAGACCAATCATATTCATAAGAGACAAACCATTCCCTCGTCAGGGAGCATGTTACACAAAGGCTATGTCCATAAGTGTTCAGTTGGAAGGGGAGGGGGGAAGTCTCTGGTCGTGATCCTAGAGGGGCTTAGCGTCAAGACGAAATGATTAGCGTTAAACGGCCAGTCGTAAAGTAATTTCTGTGAATTAGAGTTACTGAGGGGACTGCTGCACTTCAGTCCTTGTGAGCTGTTGCTGTGAGAAGCCTGTAACTGAGGCACGGGGACAGTTCGGAAACCCAGAGGAAGGGGAACGTTCAGCGTTAGAAGCCCGAGCAACGAGTACTGGAGACTGTAAGAGACTGAGAACATAAGTCTGTGTGGCTGATTTGTGAAGTATATTCACGAGACGTGCGTTAAAAATGTTCAATAATTCCGATTACTAATCCCAACCCCGTCTATTGCCACTCATACACGTGAAAGTATACGTGATGAAGCGCCTTCAAGATGCAATAACCTTTAACCCACGTACAGGTCAGTAACATCACAACTGATAACAATTGATTTCGAAGTGGTACTTACAGTTAATTTTGAACTAATCTTGTAGCAACTCGATTTCTATACCTTCATGTTACTGCTCAGTTCAGTAGTCTTGGCAATTCAGACCAATTCAGACATAACGTTATTAACATACAAACATTTCGTTTTTTATTCGAGAGATGGCAGGGGCAGCATATAGCGTAGTGCTGCCATCTACCGTACTTCGCTACTGATGACTTGCCCAAATGCATTTTCGTTACGATGCATGAAACTACTGGAATGAGACTTCGATAGCAGTTACCTTATTAGTAACGAAAGGTAATGGTCAAGTGGGATTTGTGGTGGACAAAGTGGCGCTGGGGCAGGTTTTCTCCGAGTAATTCGGTTTCCCCTGCCAATCTTCATTCCGCCAATTGCTCCACAATCACCCTCACCTATCATCTGGGGCTGGTACAATAGGCCAGAAGTGGCCGCAGTACAAGGGACTTAGTCCCACCCCACTAGTAATAAAAAAAAGGAAAGGTAAAGTTGTCCTGTGCTTAACTAATTAAGCACTACGCCACGAAGGCGTATGGGGGAGCGGATGTATAAATGGACATTTTCTTGACCTCAGCACTAGTAGGAGTTGAGTGGTCAGCTTCACGCCCTTCCCGCTTTACCTCCGGTAATCACTGGATAGGAGGTTGGATGGACCCCAGAGCCGGTCTGACGGACGTGGGGACAATTTTTGACCCTACAGGGACTCGAACTCCAACCCCTAGGTCGTCCAGCCCGTAGCTAGTCGCTATATCGACTGAGCTATCCCGGCTCCTCTGCTGCTTAGTACTGTTAGCTTAACAAAGAACCTTATGATGATTCGGATATTCGAAGCGGATTTAATCTGAAACTTAAACAGAATGTTCAAATGAGCTAGGAAGAGTTGAAAAACTGCCTGACTTTTGTAGCACGCCAAATTAAGACAGTCTTTAATTAATTCCTCTGGAATTAATTACATACAAACAACCCACCATCCAGTCCACCTCAACCTCTGATTACCATCTACTTTATGTGCATACAGGTAAGGCCCGCTATACTTCATAATCTATATCATTTTTCAACTTAGTATTCTTAAGGAAATTTAAAAAAAATGAGATGGAACGGGGCGTGCAGCACGCAAAATGTAAATCAGAAATGCATGCAGAATTTGAAATGAAAAGATTTAGGAGTCTAGGCACATATACGAGTATACTACATCTACTGTGGGAACGAGGGAGTATTATTGTCATTACTGAAATATCTTCTGTTACATTACATATGCAGTCACGGGACTCTATTTACGTAGTGAAGTCAAAAATTATCCGCACTCTTGTTTTTCCAATCCATATATACAAAAGTAGGGGTTGAAAAAGCACTTCATTTTTCTACATAGTCTCCTCCCTTTTCGATGCACTTGGTCCACCGGTCCAAAAGCTTGCGTATTCCCTCCACGAAGAAGGTTTTCGGTTGGTCGCGCAACCGTTTATGCACCGCTCCCCCCACTTCTGTGTCCGCAGAAAATCAAAAACCTCGTAAAACATCTTTGAGCGGTCCAAAGAGATGATAGTCGGAAAGGGCGAGATCTGGGCTGTAGGCAGGGTGTTCCAGCACCTCGAAACACAAATGGTTAATCAACGGTCTGGCCGTCCTTGTGTGAGTGTTCATTGTCATGCAACAACACTTTCTTCGACAACAGGCCTCGGCGTTTGGCGCGAATTTTTGGGCAGCAAATCACTGTATCTTGCACTGTTGACCGTACACCCTTTTTCCAGGTAGTCTTCCAGTATAGGCTTTTCTGAGTCGCAAAAAACAGTTAGCATCACCTTTCCCACGAAAGATTGAGTCTTGAATTTCATCTTCGTTTGTAATCCCGAGTGTTTCCACGCCATTCTCTGGCTTTTAAATTCTGGCTCATAGTGATGAACCCACATATGAATTTCAGCCCCTGACACACCTTCCAATCAGAGAATCAGATCACTATTCTTTGTTAATCATTGGTGCACACTGCTAGCAGAGCGGCCATGTTTACACTGCCACAGCATCAAGGAAAATGATGCGATCAAGGTAAAACTTCGATCACGTGACCACAGTAGTACCAACTCTAACAATGCATGCGTAAGTGTGACAAACCTAAAGATGTGTTATGGAGAAAGTGCGGATAATTCTGACTTACCCTCGCACAACACAGTTCGACATTAATTAAGCAGGTGGGAATCACGAACATACTTACGCAGTACTTTTCTTATGGAAAACTGCCTACACAAGATATGACGCGGAGCAGATGGTCTTTACAAGCATTCATTCATTCATCAGTAATCTGTCAGACGACAGGTCCACAGTCTCTTCCAAAACAGTTAAATAAAAATATCCTCTTCTGTCCCCAAGGTCATCCAGCATCTTCTTACGTCTTCTTCCTCGTCTTCTCGTCACTTCTATCCGCCCCTCCGGTTTGTTTTGTCTCCATAGGAAACATCTCGCATACGTGGTATTTCTGTCTTTGGAAAGAGACTATCCAGGAAAAGTGATAATGTGGTAGTTTTTCCACTTGCTTTCCACTTCGCAGTGCAGCAGCCGTTCAAACCACTCTGGTCACGCCTGCTGCTATACGCACTTGAACCATCTCGAGCATCATTTGCTCTGTGCTTCAAGTCGCTGCTGATGACGCTGCTTCCGGCATCAGCAAAACGATTCTTAATACGAGACTGAAGATGTAATCTTAATTACACAACACAGTGGCACGATATTGCGACAACAACGATGACCTTTCGGGTTCTCTAGAAGCTGGGAATTTCTTGCGCAACTATCCACCACCACATCAAGCAACGGTTGCACCAGAACTGCACAATTATAGTGAATACCAATACTGGTACAGTTAGTGAAGGGCACGCGGTAGCGGAGTTGGTTCAGACACTATGCTACAAGCCTGAAGGTCGCTGGTTTGATTCCCGATGTCACTGGATTCCTCAATTGACCTAATTCTTCCAGTCCCACTATAGCCCTGGGGTCGACTCAGTCTAAGAGAAATGAGTACCAGAGGGGTTGGCGCGTAAGGCTGACAAACTCACCGCCATCTGTGATCAGACTATCTAGAAGATGTGGAAGCCTCGACGTCTCATAGCCCTGTGGGCCTCCACGGTCTGTTACAGGAATAGCTTTACCTTTCTTTTTACCCGCGAGAGGAAGTGAGCAAATGTAGAAGGGGAAGGATAATCCACAGCTACAGCGACGCATGCCAAAGCCCATGTATTATGTGACACCCTTTTCTGAAAACATCGTTACACGAGATCCTGTAGGATAAATTATATACTATATGCATAATATAGGAATAATTATATTACAGCGATTTTATTATCGAACTAAAATGCGATGTAATGTGGTGTATAGACCCGATGCTAGGCAAAGACCTCGAAAGAAACGAAACAACAGCCGTTGCTATATAACGACGTGGTAAACACGCCTCTACAATAATAGCGTTATTTTTGGAAACCGGACCGCCTCTGTGGTCTAGTGATCAGCGTTCCTGGGTACAGATTCAGAGGTCCGGGTTCGATTCCCGGCGTTATCAGATTTTGTCTGACAAGTAGCAGGTCTGGAACGGGATCCACTCGGCCTCGTGATGATAACTGTTAGCGGCTCCGGTCTGGAAAACAGAAATTAACGGCTGTGGGGGGTTCGTTGCGCTGACCACGCGACACCCTCTATCCGCAAACGTTGGCACTAACTTCGCGGACAAGCGGCGGTCGCTTGGTCGGTATAGTTCGCTTGCGGACTAAAATCACGGAGATTTTTTGTACTGTTGGAAATGGTGTTTTCTACTACGTCCGTGAAAAGGAGTTATTTTCAAGACAATTGGGGCGACCCAGTTAGTTGAGAGTTGAGTTCTGCAAGGGAGGTTGAGAAGAGATGGTGCAGTTATGGAATGTTAACCAGCAGGCAAAGGCGTGACCACAGAAGCTAAAGAATCTTCGTTGTTATAATTCGTTGCCAGGAAAATACTAGTGAAACCAGGCAGACTAAAAAGGCTTAGCGCGTGCTGTACTGATTTGTAAAGTGTGGGGATTAGCGGTGGTGCTGTAATTACTTGTAGTTTCCAGTGGTCAATAAATCCATTCACCAATCCAAACCCCGTCTATAATCACACCCTAAATCGTCACAATAATTTAAACAACGGCTGAAAGGAACATGAAGGGATTTAAACAAGTTTCGATATTTTAAGTGAGAATTAATCATCTGTCAACAATCACTTCCCCCGTATGTTACGTTCTTAAAACACCGCCTTATGGAAAATCAGGGGTTGGAGGGATGGCGAATGCTGTTAACACTAATTACCTCTCCTCCTAACCATATGGTCGCTCCCTACTAGATAGTATACCGATCTTCTGTTTCGTCCAATCATGCCTTCACACGTCAGACCTAGGCTTCGTAAGGGATTCCAACTCTTCTCCTCGGCCATTCCCTGACGATGACAACAGCAACGTTTGCTGAAACTCTGTAAAACTGTCAATACTGCACGCGGCTTTTCCCGAAAATTAGAATTCATGCACTGAACTGCACCCAGGAACACCTCACAATAGCTGAGCCAAGTTGCCTGCTCACGTACTGCGAACGAAATCAGTTCCGGATATACACCATAAAATAGCCCTGCTGTACACACTTTGTCCAACAGCTGTGTTAACCCCATGAAACAGTGGTACCGCCTACTTTACTTACTTACTTACTTACTCATGGAGCTGAGCCCTTCTGGAGGAGCCGCCAATTCTGCAGCTACTCAAGAATTTCCCACCATTTTATGGAACCCAAAGGTTCATTACCGTGTTCACAAGAGCCCTCCACTGGTCTCTATTCCGAGCCAGATCAATCCAATCCTTGTCATCCCATTCTATCTCTCCAAGATCCATTTTAATATTGTCCACCCACCTATGCCTTGGTCTTCCCAGTGGTCTCTTTCCTTCTGGCTTTCCCACCAATATCCTATACGCATTCCTCGTCTCCCCCATTCGTGCTACATGTCCTGCCCACCTCATCCTCCTTGACTTGATCATTCCAATCATACTTGGAGAAGAGTACAAGTCATGAAGCTCCTCATTGTGCAGTTTTCTCCAACCTCCTGTCACTTCATCTCTCTTCGGTCCAAATATTCTCAACACCCTGTTTCAAACACTCTCAGTCTATGTTCCTCCCTTAATGTCAAAGATCAAGTTTCACACCCATACAGAAGAACCACAGGCAAAATTATAGTTTTGTATATTCTAATTTTTATGTTTTTGGACAGCAGACGAGAAGACAAAAGGTTCTGGACTGAATGGTAGCAAGCATTACCCGAGTTCAATCTCCTCTAAATTTCCTCCCCAATCAGGTTTCGATCTGTTATCGTTGTCCCCAAATATCTGAATTGTGCCACATTTTCAAAATATCTGTTTCCTATCTTTATATCATGAATCTGCCCTGCATTTTGGTGACGAGACAGCAACATATACTTGGTTTTCTCAGTGTTTACTTCTAGACCAACCTCCTTACTTGCGTCAATTAAAGTGTGTTTCTCTTTATTGTATCTACATTATCACCCAGTAGATTCACATCATCGGTGTAGGCCAACAGCTGATGTGTCCCGTTTTATTTCAGTCCCACCTGGTTTCCCTGGACCTTCCTAATGGCATATTCTAAAGCAAAGTTGAAGAGCAGTGGCGATGAAGCATCTCCTTGTTCTAAACCATTCTGGATACGAAAATTATCAGGCAGTATTTACCTATATGGACTTTACCATACACTTTGTTTAAACACATTTTAATCAGCCTAACTAGTTTCAGGGGGTATCACAAACTCTATCAGAATGTTGTACAATACTTCCCTCCTAACTGAATCATAGGCTTTCTTGAAGTCTATGAATAGCTGATGTACTGTCTCATCATAATCCCAGTTTCTCTCCAATATCTGACGAATGCAAAAGATCTGATCCATAGTTGATCTGTTACGTCGAAACCCACACTGATGATCCCCAATGATTTCACCTATATATGGACTTAACCTTGAGAGAATATCGGATAAAATTTTGTACGAAGTTGATAGCAGTGATATCCCCGATAATTACTACAGTCAGTTTTATCGCCCTTCTTGTGAACTGGTACAATAATAGACTCCTTCCACTGATCAGGCAATTTTTCCTTATATCAAATAGAAGTAATTAGATTGTGGATCTTAGAATGTAATATTTCGCCTCCTGCTTGAATAAGTTCTGCCGGAATTGGATCACTACCTGGCGATTTATACTGTTTCAATTTTGCAATAGCACTTTCAACCTCAAAAGGGCTAGGATCAGGTACGAATGGCTCAGCTGTATGGATTTCTGTCTGCCTAACATCACTGACCCATGTACATTTAATAACCGAGAGAAGTAGTTCCTCCGCCTATTCAAAATGTTGTGGGAATCTACAAGCAGATTCTCATCCTTCACTAAGTTACTGCTAGGCTGGTAACCCCTCTTAAAGTCATTTATTCCTCTATACAGGTCTCCAATGTTCTTCTTTAACGTTCAAATACTCTGCAGTATTCCCTGAGTGAATTGGTGTATTTCCTACGACATACACAATAAACAGCGATTATTTCCATAATTAGTATTAACCGGTTGGTTTTTATAAAATAGACGCAGTGTGTTTTCTGTAAGACAGGACTAGGCTTCGAAGAATTTCTGTAAAATTTAGGTCACGGCAATTTGAAATTATCGTACCATGGCATGCGGTCCACACGATAGCATGATGGCAAGTGGAAAAGTTGTTCCTGTGGTTCACTAAGCACTACGCCTTGAAGACATATGGGGGAGTGGAGGTATAGCTCCACCATTCTTGACCTCAGCACTAGGCGAAGTGAGAAGTCAGCTTCACCTCCGATATCCAATGGATAAGAGGGTGGGTGGGCCCCTGAACCGGTCTGGACGATGTGTAGAAGAGAACAATCTTGTCCCTAAAATTACTTGAACATCGACTCCTCGGCTGAGACAGTAAAACATGGTCGCGAGTCCCAAGGGACTCGGACCCGAGAAAAACTGCACTGGCACGGGCCAGCAGCATGTACAAATGACTTATCCGTCCTTTCGTCAGAGAGGGCGCCCCATAAAAAACAAGACCGTAACTGTCAAACAATAATAAATATCAGGTCATGAGCCCCAGATAGGGCTCGTCACCAAGATTTACTGATTGACTGACCGACCGTCAGTCGCAATGTGACTTTGACTTTGATTACAGGAGTCTCTTTGGGTCGTAGGAGGTGACGGAAAGGGAAGTCTCAAATCTAAAGGAGGGTTTACATTGGGGCAACTTAAAGCAACCTAGTTGCCCTCCTCGGGCGACTATGTCTGCCGTCCAATTTATCAAGCAGCATGCGGCCAAGAGCAACCGTTGCCGCATGCGACCGACCCCATTTACACCCAGAGCGACTGGTTGCTTCAATTTTTACGTCAGCTTGTGTAGAGATGTCACTGCAGACAGTTGCTGCTGCGGCTTATCTCATTTTGAGCAGGATAAGAAAACGTCAGAGATCCGCTCTTCTTCTTTCTATACCTGTGGAAGGTCGTTCTGAGATTTTTAATCTTTTCTTTCGCTTCCTTCACCGAACATTCAAACTTGGTTGCTAATTCCTCCCATAGCTTCAACTTCTTACGATTGTCTTTATAACTGGGATCCCGCAAATCCCACATATTTTTTTTTTTCGCGGTATTCTTCGATTAGACACTTGGCTTTATCCGTGTCCCAACTCATCACGCCGCATGCGAGTAGGCAACTGAACCCACTAGCGATGGATAACCTTGCGGCCTGGAGCAACTAGAGGACGCGGGACGCAAGCCGCGATCGCGTCGCGTGCGGAGCGGTTGCCAATGGTTGCCTCAGTGTAAACCCGCCTTCAGACAGTAAAATATGGTCGCGAGTTTCAATGGACCTGGACCCGAGAAAGACTACGCTGGAAAGGGCCAGCAGCATACGATGGGGTACCCAAAAGAAACCGAACTAATTTTTTTGTGGGCAGAGCTTTTGTAGTACCGCGTTTTGCCGCTATGAGCGCATAGAGCTAACATTCCTGAGTCGATAAGCCGACTACCGTTGCTTCAGAAGGTAAGGACTAGTTTCGGCAGAGTTTATAGTGACAACTGTTTTGTGTGATCGTCGTTTTTGCAATGGCTGATTTTCGTGAACAGCGTGCGGCGGTGAAATTCTGCTTTTTGCTCGGGAAAAGTGGAACAGAAACTCTTGAAATGTTAAAAACGGCGTACAAGGACGATGCTATGGGGAAAACTCAAGTGTTTGAGTGGTTTTCCCGTTTCAAAAATGGTGAAATGTCAATTGATGACAAACCTCGTTCTGGTCGTCCTTCCACGGCCCGAACACATGAAAATGTTGAAAAAATTCGTGAAATCATCAAGGAAGATCGACGACGGACCATTGAAGAAATTGTGGAGCTGTCGGGAGTGACTTGGAGCTCAGTTCAGCGAATTTTGACAGAAGATTTGGGAATGAAAAGGGTGGCTGCGAAATTCATGCCACGACTGCTGACTGCTGAACAAAAACAAGGTCGCGTGGAAGCATACTGTGCTTTGAAAGAACCTTTTTTTCTTTCCTCGAATGAAAAGAGATATGAAAGGAAAGCGTTTTGCTGATGTTGCTGAGGTGAAGGAAAAAACGACGGAGGCGCTGTCAAGCATCTCAAAAGATGAATTTAGACAATGTTCTGAAAAATGGAATAAAAGACTAGACAAGTGTATTAGTGTAAGTGGAGAGTACTTTGAAGGGGATTGAATGTTTGTGCTTAAAATTTGAATAAAGAAGTTAAAAAAAATAAGTTCGGTTTCTTTTGGTACCCCCTCGTATATATAAAACAGACCCGTCCTCTTGTCAGAGAGTGAGCCCCAGATGGGGCTCGACACCGAGACTTACTGACTTACCGTCAGCCGCAATGTGACTTTGACTTTGACTTACAGTGGTCTTGAGAGGGCAGTCACAAGAGTATGAGGTTGGTGTAAGATGGCCACCAGCCTGCAAGGGCGTGAGACCAGGAGTAGGGGAATGTCCACTGGAGAAGAAATTGCAGACCGAGAAGATTTAGTACGTGTTGCAGAGCACTGCAGAGTGTGTCACTTAACGACAGCACTATGGTTACTTGTAGTCACAATCTGTAAGTGTTCAATAAATCCAATTACCAGTTCTAACCCCGTACATAGTTATCCATACGCGTGACACTATCTACCGGGTTGACGAACTATACGGAAACGCGTGAATGAGAGCACATACTGCTGAAAATATCAGTAATTTCAGGAAAGCCAATCTATGACCTTGTAAAAGCAACCTTTCGAGACCGCACGAGTTTCCACCTGTAGAAATACGAAACTTGCAAAATTTCAGGAACTGGCAAAAAAAAAAGTTAAGTTATTCCTGTAGCAGGCCGTGGAGGCCCATAGGGTTGTGAGATGTCGAGGCTCTCTCACTTTTCTAGTCAATCAGCACACAGATGGCGGTGATGTCAGTCCTACGCGTCGACAGCCCTCTACCCCCAGGAAGATTCCTGGTACTCATTTCTGTCACGAGACCGAGTTGACCCCAAGGCCATTGTACGGGTGGATTAGGTCAACTAAAAACAATCCAATGACCTGACTGGGAATCGAACCCGCAACCTGCCGGCCTGTAGTATAGTGCTTCACTCAACTATGCTACCGCGTGCCCATAACTAAAAATAAATTAGCTTACAGAAAGAAGAAATCACAGTGGCAGAGAGGGCAGAAGTTGCAGGATGAAGAAGTTAGTAAAATGCAAATCACAACAAGCCCGTAAAAGATGGGACGAAGAAACTGTTTCATCGGTGGGAAAAAAAAGTGTATCAGATGATGGCAAACAGGAGCCTGAATGCCTCTATTTCTGCAACCTATTCTCAGAGGGCCCAGAAGGCGAAGAATGCGTCTGCAGCGGAGTTTGCTTAATGTGCGCAAACACTTCGCGCAGATGCAGAGGATGAAACTTTTGTGTGGCTCTGCTCTTCAAATCAACAACAAACCATTCTGTTCTATCTATCTAATCTTTATGGTTCTGGTCATTATCTATCGACCTGTTTTTATTTAAAACATACAGCGTTTCGGAGACTGGATTCTGTCTCCGTCTTCAGGTGGAACCTACTCAGTTGGGCCCAATCGACAGAACTAGTCCCCATCCCCGGACCGGTGTTTTAAGTAAACACAGGACGACAGATAATGACCAGAAACATAACATTTGCCACAAACTTTGAGATCTTAATCTTCATGGCTTGTTCTTTCTTTCAAATTGGTAAACATTTTGTCCACAGATCTTTTATCTAACCTTTAAAGCTAAAGTGCTTAGTGTTCTAAAGTAGGAATTTAGATCCAATTTACGCTATGCGCTGAGCTCCAGACCTTGCAAGTTTATAATATCTGACAGGTCCAATGAAGCAAAGTACACGGCATCAGGAAACTTGGGGGCATGAAATAGGGTAAATGGCTTCCGTTTTACTTTGGAAATATTTTAAACAACGTTTTCCTTTTACCCGTACCTCTGCATTATTATCTAGTAACATTTATGCAATTTGCATGAATCTGTCTTAGTAGAAAGCCTAAAGAAATTTCCCCATATTGGGTGACTTTCCCCTACAAACCCAAAGGACGCCAAGACCAAGGAAGATCTTGAAGGTTAAGTTAAAGCTGCCCTGTGCTTAACTAATTAAGCAGTACGTCATGAGGGAGTACGGGGGAGTGGATGTATAGAGCCACATTTTCTTGACCTCCACAGTAGCTAAAGGTGAACGGTCAGATTCACACATTTCCCCCGGGCAAAGAGCCGCCGGTATCCATTGGCTAGGTGGCTGGGTGGGCCCCAGATCTGGACGATTTGGAGAAAATTCTTGACCCTACCGGGACTCGAATTCCGACGCTCGGTTACCCAGGCCACAGTCAGTCGCTATACCGACTACGCTATCCCGGCTCTGGAAGATCTTGAAGTGCGAAATTAAAAAGGTGGGGGAAGATCTTTTAACATGATGTTAGAATCACGTTCCATGAAAATCCGTCAGCGTATTCAACATTATTAAGGGAAAGACGAGCATGTAACAAGAAGTAGGTCTGTCCTTATGAATATGAAAATTGGGGTGAAAATGACACCCACCAGTAGAGACACGCTGTTGTCTACACTCACCGCTGCCGCTGGGATCCTCCGTTGCGCCGTTGATAATTTCCAACACCATTCTGGGGACTTCGTCCTCTTGCAGAGCACTCGGGTTGAAATGCCGTAGTCTCTGTGTGAGCGCCTTCAAGTCTGTCCACTTCTTGCGCACGTCAGTCGGTTTACGCAAGATGCCGGACACTTCGGACACTGTGACAGAGATATCGCACCAAGCCCTACTCCGCGCGTCGTCCATGCCGCATGTCTTGCGGTACGCGCTCAGCAACAGCACATCGCGGTAACGCCAGACTTCCGCCAGCAGCACGTCCACTTCCTGTCGCGTGAAGCGTCGTTGCTTTGAGACGTGGACAAACGACCGCTCTTCCATCACGACCAGGCCTTACTGATACACCAGCGGTTAAGTACGGTATCCAAACTTCAACAGACGCACACTGTATTTGTACAGAGCGACTCAGAATATTCTTCCGCACTATTTCACTGAACGCTAAAGACACGAACCCCAAATTCCAGTTCTTTAACGCGCACAGGGGCACTGCAGGTCGCTGGGGCAACACAATCTTCTTCTAGTGTGTTCCGTTCAATCAAATGTACTCTTTCTTGCCTTTATGAAAGTACGCCACGGTATGCCTCACACACTAGCACGTACGTCACTGGATTACACACGTCAGACGGACATCCGGCACACAATACAGCACTCGATAACATTATACGTAACCAACAACAGAAACAAAGTCCGTCATTTCACTTTTCTATTTATTCAGGAAGACTTTTTAAATTTAGTTTACCCAACTACTCTTCATATTCACATGTTATGTTAACTGCACTCTACAGCCTTAATTTGGCTGTGCCATAGCTCGGGCAGTTGGCCGCCCGCTTCCCACCGCGGCGACCGGGTTCGACGCCAGAGCAGGTCATATGGGTTTTGTGGTGGACAGAGCGGTATTTCGACAGGTTTTCTCCGAGTACTTCGGTTTCCTCTGCCAGTTCGCAATCCACTTACTGCTCTACACTCACCACCATCTATCATCCAGGGCTCTTGCAATTGGCCAATTAGCGGCGTGCGTACCAAATGGATTCAGTCTCACCCCACCTCATGGAAAAGGGCTTAATTTCTGTAACTAAGCTAAAATAAAAGATATCCCTGTAACAGGCCTTTGAGGCCCATAGGGTTGTGAGACGTTCAGGCTCCCACATTTTCTCTAGACAATCGGCACACAGATTGCGGTGAGGCTGTCAGCCTTACGTGTCGGCCGCCCTTTACCCCCAGAATGATTCCTGGTACTCAATTCTGTTAGATGATAAGTCGACCCCAGGGCCATCGTGCGGCTGGAAGGATCATGTCAACTGAAAAAAAAAATCCAATGACCTCATCGGGAATCGAACCCGCGACCTTCCGGCTTGTAGCATAGTGCAGCAACAAACCGCGCTACCGCGTGCTCCCATTTCTGTAACTACTGTAAGTCTATTTACGATACTATAGCAACGACCTTTGCTCAAACAGCAACAAATTGTGACCGAACATCTACTTACTCCCATTAAACCAGTTACAAGTGATGGACTTCTACTGCTTATTTATATAATCTCCATCGCTATTTTGTTCTTATCCGGGACTACTTAGAGGCATATATACAAATATTATCTAACGATGTAAATAAAATTGCCTTAAATAATTACAACTGTCGGGTCATAAACTGTGGTGTTTTGGGAAAGCTGGTTTGTTTTTAACTAACGGAGGCATTTCCTTTGCGCCGGCCGTGAAAGTACGTAGCTACTGGTGCAGCCAGAGCGTACAACTTTTGTCACTAACAATCTGTAACGTTATAAACACAATTAAATTGTCGTGTAGCACCATTTAAAAAAACGCCACATTAGCCATGAACCAAGGCATTCCGGAAATCAGTACGCAACGTGAGCGCACAGAGAGCAGCAGGTTAACTATCGAATGACAGTCGTCATGCAAGACACCTACAGTACGGCAGACATTTTATGATCACACGTATCATCGCTCAGCACTGTCCGCCTCGAAACAGTACTGGACGACAGACGTGTGTTTACCTGCATCGTTGCCAAACTTACTGCTTTCCGAGTAAACGGCCTGAAGATTTTTTCAGACACTGGACATGGTGTTACGCAACCTGTTACTGCAAGTTCGGGACTGTACGCGCCGAATTTTCCTTGATATCAAGATCTGACAACAGCGCTACATTCTTCCGCCCGAACTGAGACTTCCGCGTCTCTCACACTCGAAGCCGTGGATCTGTGTATCGCAGCCCATACATATATTTATATTTACCAACGTTTCGGAGCAAACTGCTGCCTACTTCGGGACTCCACACCTTCATTAAAGTACAATTAGGAAAGTATTACGTGTCACTTTTTTTACGCTTCATGTGTAAACCTTTATTCTGTCCCATGCAACAGCCCTGATTCTCTTGCTTACTGCCGTGCGGTGCAGACTTGCGTTCGGTGCTGCGCTCGGTACAGTGACTCAAACTTCAATTCAGTTGTGCCTGTGTAGAAACATTCTCTACGATCTTACGCCTCAAGCGTTTCACAACATAAAAAAGCCTACTCAACTATCCAGCTGCGCAAGTACTACTAGTCACAATCATAGAACCAACCACTCTAAAGCTAACAACCACCTCATCGGCTTAAACAATGGACCAACCTCCTCTCCAGGGAACCAACTCCTGGACAAAGGTTTCCGCCAAAAGAGGACTCAAGCCTCAAGAATACTCCTCACGTAAGGCAAAGCTTCATAAAGACGACTCACACTGGTTGAACCCCACCCTTACCCAAAACCGCTTCACAGCTCTTTCCTCCGATGAATCTATGGAGCCAAATTCATCATCTTATACTGAACCTATCCCTAAACCTCCTCCCATTTATGTAAGTGATGTCACTGTCATCCCCCCCCTCCTTCAACTACTTGATCAGACCACCCCAAAACAATATGAAATCAAAGCCCTTGCCCAAAACCAAGTCCGCATTCAACCCACTTCCCCGGATGCATACAGATCAATAGTCAAAGTCCTCGCGGAAAAGAATACCACCTTTCACACCTTTAAACCAAAAGAAGATCGCTCCTATCGTGTAGTCCTTAAAAATCTTCACTACTCTATCAATCCATCAGACATCCAGTCAGAACTAGAGAAGCTAGGCCACACTGCAACTAATATTCACAATATCAAACATCGCCTCACAAAGCATCCTCTTCCTATGTTCTTTATTGACCTAAAGCCTGCCCCCAACAACAAAGACATTTTCAGCATAGAATACCTTCAGCAATGCAGGATCTCATTTGAAGCCCCTAACCCCAAAAGAGACATCCCGCAATGCACAAAATGTCAACGTTACGGTCACACGAAAAACTTTTGCCACCAAAAACCCAGATGCGTAAAATGCGCCGGCCCCCATCTCACTTCCCTCTGCTTACGGAAGGAAAAATCTAATGATGTCCGTTGCGTACTCTGCAATGGCAATCATCCGGCCAATTACAAAGGCTGTCAAATATACAAGGAACTTCAGCAGAAAACCTACCCGTCCCTCCGTCCTAAGTCCTATTCCCCCCCAACTCTCCCTAAGCGCACCACTCCAACACTTCCCAATATCTCCTACGCCCAAGCCACCAAGCAAAATCTCCCCTCCCCTACTCCCGTAGGTAACGACTCACACTCGCTATCGTGTCCCTCACCCTCCCAACCTCTTCCCTCATCCTCCTCCAACAATGACATCCTTGAACTGAAATCTCTAATGAAAGGCCTATTCGACCAACTATCAACCCTGCTATCCCTCCTCACTACGGTCATATCCAAGCTGACGTAATGCTCCCTTCCCTTCTCATAGCCGTCTGGAATGCCAATGGTCTAAGCCAACACAAAAACGAACTACAAATGTTCCTTCTCACTCACAACATAGATGTCCTCCTCATCTCTGAATCCCACTTCACTACCAAAAGTCACTTCCGCATCCCTAATTACTACACCTACCATACAAATCACCCATCTGGAACAGCCCGCGGTGGTACAGCTATATTAATAAAATCTACCCTTCCACACTACCCCCTCAATCCCCACTGTCATGCACACCTCCAAGCAACCAGCATTGCTCTTGACGGACCCTCTGGACCCCTTGCAATATCAGCCGTCTACTTACCTCCTAAGCACACTATCACTCAAGACCACCTCTCATCCCTCTACTCATCTCTTGGTCCCCGCTTCCTAACGGGAGGAGACTACAACGCTAAGCATACGATCTGGGGCTCCCGCCTCATATCGCCGCGCGGACGCGTAGTCCTAAAAACCATAGAGCTCCTACAATTAGACCACCTTTCCACCGGAGAACCCACATACTGGCCCTCGGACCACAACAAGCTGCCCGATCTGGTCGACTTCTGCGTCTTCAAAGGCATTCCTCCCACCCTCCTATCTGCCAAATCCTGTTTCGATCTCTCTTCAGATCACACGCCCATCCTCATTTCATTATCCTTGGAAACAATTTCTCGTGCTCCACAACCCAGCCTCTTCAACAAAAACACAAACTGGGACTACTTCCGATTCCTCATCTCTGAACAACTTTCCCTAAATATACCACTTAAAACTACCGATGACATAGAATCTGCAGTCCACAACCTCACTACTCTAATTCAAAGAGCAGCCTGGTCATCCACTCCAGAATCCTCTCCTACCCCTCAAACCGTTAGCTGCCCCCTCACAATCAAGCAAAAATTACTTGATAAAAGACGACTACGCAAAGCTTGGCTCCGCTTCCGCTCACCAATCACCAAATCACTTCTAAACAAAGCCTCTCGATACCTAAAGCAACTTATCTCTGATCACAACAACCTCCACTTTCAGTACTATCTGGAACATCTCTCCCCCGCAGCCTCATCCGACTATTCTCTCTGGAAAGCCACCAAGAAAATCAAACACACTTCTCTTCCCTCTACCCCCATCATTACTCCTCAAGGCTCCTGGGCACGCTCCAACATTGAAAAAGCTCACACCTTTGCCACCCACCTCTCAACTGTTTTCAACCCTCACCCCTCTAATACCTCCCCTGAAGAAGAAACCTCACTTGTATCTTCCTTATTCTCTCCATACCAACTCGAGCCACCTCCTCCACCCTTCAGGCAATCAGAAATTCAATCAACAATAATCAAACTTAACAACAAAACTTCTCCTGGCTACGACCTCATCACTGGAAAAATCCTCCAAGAACTACCCCGAATCTGCATCAAATACCTCACTCATCTTATCAACGCTTCCCTCCGTGTCGGATTCTTTCCCGACCAATGGAAAGTTGCGCAAATAATCCTAATTCCTAAACCTGGTAAACCCCCTCACCTCCCTACCTCCTATCGCCCAATAAGTCTTCTCCCCATTTTGTCCAAAGTCTTTGAGAAACTCCTCTCCCATCGACTACTCTCTATAGTCGAATCCCTTCACATTCTCCCCGATCAACAATTTGGATTTCGCCAAAGACACTCTACCATCCACCAAGCCCACAGAATAGTAAACAAAATTCATGAAGCACTAGAAACGAAACAGTATTGCTCGGCAGCTTTCCTCGACATAACACAAGCTTTCGATAAGGTCTGGCATACCGGCCTCTTGTGCAAACTTCGGCGGTTTCTCCCCCTCAATTACTTCCTACTCCTCAAATCCTACTTATCTAACAGACACTTCCGAGTCAAAGTAGACAACAACTATTCTGACCTTTTTCCGATTCACGCAGGTGTCCCCCAAGGAAGCGTCCTCGGCCCCCTCCTTTACCTCCTCTACACCTCTGACATCCCAACCTCTATCAATACCACTATCGCAACCTTTGCCGATGACACAGCATTACTTGCAACCGACTCAAACCCAGTCACCGCCTCCCTTAACCTTCAAACCAATCTCAATTCCATTCAAAACTGGCTCTCTATTTGGCGCCTGAAAGCCAATGAATCCAAGTCCGTTCATGTCACCTTCTCCAATCATAGACTCCCCTGTCCTCCAGTATACATTAATAACAAACCTCTTCCCCAAGCATCAAACGTTAAATACCTCGGACTCCACCTAGACAATCACCTCACATGGACCAATCACATCTTCACCAAGAGGAAGCAACTGGGACTCCTACTTTCCAAATTCAACTGGCTACTAGGACGTAGATCCACTCTCAACCTCAGCAACAAGCTACTCATCTACAAGATTATCCTGAAACCAGTCCAGACTTATGGTATCCAGCTATGGGGTTCTGCCTCCAGCACTAACATAGCAATACTGGAGCGCTTCCAATCAAAGGTTCTCCGCCTGATAACAGATGCCCCATGGTATGTTTCCAACGCTATCATCAGCCGTGACCTTCAGATTCCAACAGTAAAAGAAGAAATTAGTCGTCTCAGCACCAGATATAACGCCCGTCTCAGCAGACACCCCAACCTCCTCGCATCCCGCCTCACGAGGCCGCCATCAATTCGCAGACTGAAGAAACACCACCCCTTCGACCTGCCTAACAGATTTCAGTATACGTAGCTCTAAATCTATTATGTAAATCCTAGCTAATTCTTCCCATTCGCCAATTTGGTCTCCGACCAATAGCCCATGGATCATCGCTAATGAACGAATATCCGCAAGCCACCTCAACTGCTATATCATTATGCTGAATGTATACTACAGATTGCATAATAAAATGGGAGTCTATTATAAAAAAAATGCAAAAGCCCGGCTGCAGGACCTACAAAAATTATAATCTTGTTATGACAAGGGAGAAATGCCTGCAGATTCTGGGAGATCAAAGTATCGGTCATTCTAAGCAAAACACTGTGTGTGTACGGTTTCCGTACACTTCCAAAATTGTTGATAAGAAAGATATTACGTACTGTTTGTGATACCGGTATTGTTCAAGTGACAAAGTTGGTACAGTTTACCTATACCTATTACAATACATTTTCGAAAATTCTACCGTCTTCAGTGTACTTTGCAACTCGCGTGAGGACATGGCGTGTTGCTGGTCTGTACAGTGTACAGTACACACACACAAATACAAACACACACACACATATATATATATATATATATATATATATATATATATATATAAGAGGAGCATTACTGCATGTCCACAGGAGTACGTCTACGTTCTACAATTCTGATATTCGCAATATGTGTAGCAGCCTTCTATTATGTAGTTTATTGTAATGTAGCGTGCAGAGCTGTTACTATGTAACGCCCACGAAACAAACAACGAAACAACATTCGCTGCTGGGCAACAGATTTTTAATAAGTATACGCGGCCGTTATTGGGCAACCCTTTCCGAACACAAACATATTCCATGGAAACAAATGAACAAGCAACAGAGGGGCGCTGTCTTCAATGTGGTCCGTGCCGCGATGTTATAACGGTGACAAGTTTAGAAGTTAGCCTGTAGTCAGCTGTAATGGAGTTTGTGGGAAGACTTGGTAGGTGCAGCTGAAAAACTTCCACTGTTGGGATCCCTTATCGGGAAAAGACTAGTGAAAGCAAACTGAAAAACCTTAGCCTGTGCTATAGTGAGTTTGTAAAGTGTGGAGATTAGCGATAGAGCTATAATTAAGTGTAGTCACGAGACATGGGTTAAAGTGGTCAATGAATCGAATCTGCAATCCAAAACCTCGTCGAGTCACTCCATCACGTGGCAGTACTGTCCTTGCCTTACGATCTCACCATGGTATCCACCGTCTTGCAATAAAAATATACAAGGCATGATAAGGCAATTTTACAATTCCCTCCTCACGTTTATTGTTCAAAATGCAATTAAGATTAACACTTTAAAGCCATGTGGTCACTAAATGTACCACCTGCTTTAACATTCAGAAATTCCACATTATTTCCACAAAGTGTATCTGTGTTTTCGTACTGTTCTCATAAAAACAGCGACTGTTTTCCTAAACAGCATTAACCGGCTGGTCTTTGTAATTGAGACATGATTCCTGTGAGGTACGGATAGAATATTTATATACTGTTTAGAAGAAATTTAGTCTTCAATTCGTGACTAGACTGCCGCTGTAGCAGGAGTTACTAATGATTGGGCATGATCAGCTGTACTGAGCATGGACTGACAGAGGCCTTGTATATGTTGTATACACAGGCATTTAATAACATGTAAAATGTAAATTGTACATGCAGACAACAAACTTATTACTGCTGTGACTCCGGAAAACGACAGACCCGTCCTCTCGTCAGGGAGAGCACCCCACATCAACAAACCTGCAACTGCCTGACAGTAATAAAGATCTGGCCTCAGACGGGTGCTTTATCTAAGACAGACTTGCCGACTGACCGTCGGTCGTAATATAACTTTCACTCTCACTTAGTCTTCAAAGGGTTAGTAATGCAATCGTACATCTGAGGTACCACTATGAACAGCATACAAAATAAGTCATACGCGAGTATGTGTGGGAAATCATTGTTAACATTACGTACATTATACAACAGTCTTTGGTTTCAACTCATGGGCTGTTTAGGGAGCTGATATTGGTTCCCAAAGAACTGCCATGTTCCCATGTTGCTTCCTGTTAAACACCAGAAACTAATTTACAAAATTTCTTTGGGCAAAGTTGTCCCATTGCTTAATTAATTGCCATGCCATGAAGACGTATGGGTGAGTGGAGGTACAGTTCAACTAGATGGAGGTGATCAGTTTCACGCCTCTGCCGCTTCGCCCCAGGGGGAAACAGCTCCCGGTACCCAGTGCACCGGATATTGGGTGGGCCCAGTAGCCGGTCTGAATGATGTCGAAGACAGAAATATCTGTTATCCTTGCCGGGAATGGAACCCCGATTCACCGTAGTCACTTATACTTGTTCGCAGTGATTATCATCCTATATGGCTGCTGAAGGATTTATTCTGGCAATATCTGAGAAAGGATGCAGCTCGCATGCGCTCTTGGTTTGCTGGTGCAAATCTCCGAGCCGGACTTGACGGGAGACGCATCTCAACGAGAAGTCCTAAGATGACCGACCGCACTGCAGAATGTGCTGATCGCATAAAATATTTTGGTGTGATAACAATAATTTATGAATTGACAGGTAAAATTTGTGTGATGGCACAGGCTATTGCAGATACGTCTGTGTGGCGGCACAGGCTATTGCAGATACGTCTGTGTGGCGGCACAGGCTATTGCAGATACGTCTGTGTGGCGGCACAGGATGTTGCAGATACGTCTGTGTGGCGGCACAGGCTATTGCAGATACGTCTGTGTGGCGACACAGGCTATTGCAAACGCATCTTCGTATTTGTATTGCGGTGTATAGAACCGTTACTGGGTACCGATGGCAAACAAACAGGTTCCCACGGAAACGAATCAACGCGCAACAACAAAGGAAATGTTTGAAGCGGTGTTTTCTGTGGTCCGCGCCGCGGCCGTCGCGTAAAACACGTCTCTACAGCAACAGAAGAGCCGTTTTCTACGTGGTCGGTACCAAGGGTTTATAAGCGGAACAAGTGGGAGCTGTAGTTAGTTACAAGACGCTTAAACTTGGCGGCGGTCAAGCACAGGACCGTTCAAGTGACGACTGCCGTTGTAGCGGAAGCTACTAGAACTAGGGCATGCATAATCTGCTGTACTGAGCCTGGAATGACAGAGGCCCTGCATATATTTTATATACATTTATTAACATGTTTAACATGTAAACTGTGAATATCCTTTACATTATGACAAGTGAATTACTACTGCAGACAATGCCTATGACAAAAGACAGACCTGTCCTCTTTGTCAGGCCCCATAAAAACAAGACCGAAACTTTCAAACAGTAATAAATATCTGGTCATGAGCCCCAGATCTGGCTCGACACCAAGACTGACTGACTGACCGTCAATGGCTATGTGACTTTGACTTTGGCTGTGGTCACTCTGTGAAGAGAAGACTAAGAGGCTGGTGTGAGATTGCCGCCAGCCTGGGAACTAGTTAAGTTAGTAATAAGTTAGCCTGTGAAGAGCAGGAGGCTGGTGTGAGATGGCCGTCAGCCTGGAAGTTAGTCAGTTAAAGCAAAAGCTCTATGAATAGAAGTCTAGGAGGCCGATGTGAAATGGCCGCCAGCCTGCGAGTTAGTCAGCTGAAGCACTGAGTTAGTTGTGAGACGGTAGGCAGCCGGCAGTGGCGCGAGTGCGGTGTGGAGGAATCTGCACTGTTGGAACCTTTTACCAGGAAACAACTAGTGAAAACACTGTAGGCTGGAAAAGACTTAGCTTATTATGCTCTAGTGATTTGTAAAGTGTGGAGATTACCGATCGCGGCAAGTGTTTTTTTTTAACGCGCCTCCTTCTGCATCAACTCGGAAAAGCGTAGCTATTTCCTCCAGAGTAAACATTACCGTGGCCAATGTCTTGGTATTACTAGCATGTACGAGTTTAAGGCGGGCGGCTAGATGACTTCCACAAGCTCATTAAAGATCAGACAGACAGGGCAGAGGAGGGGTGTTTTGGCCTGTTTCTTCAAGAACTCCCCAATGACAACATAAAGAGCTACAATTCAAATTAGCCGAAACTAAACCCCCACCAAGAAGACCATGCGCCCCAATCCAGATCAGTGTATCGGGTGTCGTTTAGTAACCTCCACATTACAATTTCAGAGAATGCATGGAGAATGACTACAAACGTGAACTCAATTTCGAAGTGAATTTCCAAACTACGTTTTTAATTGTTCACTTCCCGATCGGCAGACCAACACTGATTCAAAAGGGACCTTTATTCTTTGTACGTAACGGACACACACAAACCAGGGCTCTAACGGCAAGCATGACACACAACTAGTACGCAACTTCTCCGAAGTCACATTCACACCAATTAATCCTTAGGAGGGAACCACGCTGTAGCGCTGTTGGTTGAGGCACTATGCTACAAACCGAAGGCCGCTGGTTCGATTCCCGAAGAGTCCACTGGATTATTTTCAATTTACTTAATACTTCCAGCCGTACTATGACCCTGGGGTCGACTCAGCCTCTAACAGAAATGAGTACCAGGAATCCTCCTGGGAGGTAGAGGGCGGCCGGCGCGTAAGGCTGACCTTACCACCATCTTTGAGCCGATTGTCTAGAAAATGTGGGAGCCTGGACGTCTCACAACCGTATGGGCCTCCAGGGCCTGGATAGCTTTACCCTCTTTTTTAATCGTTAGGAGGCGTGTAAATGCAGCAGTGAATGACTGGCTGTTACAAAACCAAAAACAACACCGTCCAATGCGACTATTTAAGTTTTATCACTTGAACAGTGTAAACAACACAGCAAGCCATGAACAAACATGGACAATACTAAGAATCTCCTTTCTCAAGATCGGCCACCTCCGAGAAATACAACAGGAGAATTGACACGCACCTGCTTGGTTTATAAATTTTAATCTTAAACAACATTTAAAAAAAAATTAATACCAGGAAGGCTGCTGTGACTGAAAAGTTGAACATTGTGTACATTGTGTATTTCAGACATTATATGTGTATGTATGTATATAATTTAACACCTATTGTAATTGTAGTTTCCGGAGAAAGTATTGATGCCCTCTGAGGATGATCCGTAGGGATCGAAACATGTAAGGGTGATGAGTTTTCAAGTGATAAAACTTAAATAGTCACACTGGACGGTGGTGTTTCTGTCTTTGTAATTGTTAGTGTGACGGACCAGAATGAAACAAATCAAAGACTGGCTGTTATTTCGAAGCCTCCAGATATACCCAAGCATGCTGACGTGTTAAGGGAATGCAAAGGGATGAGATTTACGAAACTGTCAACAAAATTGCAGACCACGTGGCTCAAGGAACTGGAGAATACATCTGAAGAGGCTACTGGAAGGATGAGGAATTAATCGCGCTAGAGCGTGTGCAAAATGTTCGGAACATGATGAAGACCTTACGTCCTCAGGACGTCTGGGCGCTTCAACTCCATATCACATCGTGCCTTTAAATAAATCTTGTACGTGAGGTCTCCATCAATACTCTATCCATAACTTTAAGGTCATTTACTTACGGTTCAACTCACGATGCTATGGACAGTTCAGATTATACAGCGTCAAATGAATTCGAAAGAATGTGAAGGTTCTTCCCTCGAATACAAGTCTGCAGCGTTGCCGCCTGAACCAGGTTGTGCGGTCTCAGTATCACTGATCAGCGAAAACTAGTGAATGTCTATTTGAGTTGACGCTTAATTTAGCACAGGGACAAACTTACATTTATTTGACATCAAACATCAACCTTAACAGCTTAATACAGAGGAGACCACGACTATTACTAGATACCTCTTGCAACCAACAGGTACTAGAGTCACACAGAATTGTATATGAATTCTCCAGTTTAATTTATTAGCCGATTTCTGTTTCCCCCTCTTGACAATGCAGCCGTGTTTGTTATCCTCCTATGTGTAACATTTACCGATAACCGCGTCTTTGATTGCGGACGTTGATATAACAGACAATCAAGGCAAAGTGACACCAGTACCGAAAAGATGACATATATGCAATAAAGAAAAACTGTGTCCAATGATGATTAATTACGATCCAACTGTCGGCTGTAGCTGCCTTCCTCAGTGCCGTAAGTCCCAATACGCCGGGTAGGAGAAGCAAATTGTACGCCCAGTGACATATAAAGAGAATCTAAAGCAAAGAGATCGGAGAAAACAGACCATTTTGGTGCCATCTTGACAGTGCACGTTCTCACAGATATCGCCAAAACTCTACACGCTACATAGGATTAACTCGATAACGAAGCTCTAATGAAACACACACGTTACGATCGGGGTCACCTAACACGTGTCAGAACGGTTTCAAGGGACATCAACACACCGCTTCATACAGTCTTCAGGATGAGTCCTGTCAAAACTAAGCACACGGGAGGGCATACCTTCCTCAAATGGCCATCCACCTCGGTCTGTGGTGTCCGCAGCAACAGGGGCCGATCCCGTGACTACGGTCTGTACATCCAAGTCAGGATCCTGGTACACTGAAAGATAATGTGCGTCAAATCATACGAAATGTAAAATGCTCCCAAAACACAAAGCGAAGGCCAGCAGGGCTGCAACGAACAAGTCATTAAAATCACGCCAAATCTTCGTTCCAGAAAAAGAAAGAAACGCGTTCTTACAAATTAAAAGAACTGTGAGAATGCAGCACGTATTTCACACTGAAAATATTTAGGACATATACGAAAACTGGTCTTGTAGACGTAACATACTTTCACAAGATTGCTACATTGCTACCAGGTGCTTGTAGAGAGAGAGAGAGGGACAGGATCTTTGGGAAGCATTACCGCAAGAAATTCAAATACTTAATGACCTACCGATGTAGCGCTGATGGTAGGAACACATTCTACACCCCGATTTGGGGTTAAACCACGTGCCTTCTATCGGTAGAAGTTGGAAAAAAAGTGAAATTGTCTCTTTATAAAACCATATGACAGTCACATTCTTGGTTGCAATTCTGAATCAGCATTGCACTTACCAATCTGTAGCAGCTGCAACCCTGCGGACGCCCTGCCCGTCGATATAATTGGCCTTACCTTTACTTGCATAGATGGGGGTGTGATTGTGGGGAGTGCCGTTGTACACCACGCTTCCGTCTTGTCCCGTCATCACTCTCGCTCGGCATTTTAGCTCCTTATTCGAGCGCAAATTCAGTTCACAGCGCCAGTATGACTTGTCCTGCCGTGTGTGGTCCCTGTGATACGCGAAGCCGCGACCGTCGTACAGCTTGAACCCGCGGCCAGTGTTCACTACGACGACTTCCTGGACTGCCAAGTCCATTCTCACCATTCACTACATACACAGCAAGCGCACATCCCCACTCACAGCCCTCTCTAAACAACCCAAGGTACGTTCTTTAAGACGTACCCATAAAGCCAAGTCGTTCTACGCCAGCCTCAGCAGTACAGTCGTGTTCTGACATGAAGTTTCGTTACTTTCCTCGCCGACAGGGTGACCCAGTATAGTATGTGGAGCAAAGTTGAAGCAGTCTGTACACAAGTTGGTGCTGAGGTAACATCGGGCCTAAACACAGCAACAAAGCAGTCTCCAGTTCAGAGAAGTCCAAAAGATCAAGTTCATCACAGTTACTCTCCCCTCGGCGAGACGCATCAAACCGAGACTTCAACGATAAGCTGTTGGTAGAGGAGCGTCCCTCTTGTTCAGGACAGAAACTGCCAAGTTCCGTATGGCACGTACCCTCTTCCCCGTCTCAATCCCAGGTTCCAATACAAGAAGCAGACAGGAGAGCTGTAACTATGTTACTGAGCCAGTGTCGCTATTCCTGGCACAAAACTTCGACCCGACTTCTCCCAGAACTTCTCCGTACTGGCGGAAGAACGGCACTTGAACAGCCTTCGAAAGCTCAGCCATAGTAAATAACCAAGTATTAAAAGAGTTTTTAACCAACGTTGACTCCCGCTATGAACACCAGGCCGACGAAGAGGAGATCCTACTCTTCACAGTAATTTTACCAAATCGGCAAGCTCTTGGTAGCTATCAAACACTTTCAAACTAGAGAAATCTCAAAGTTTCTGAAACCCTACTTTCAATAACACCCACGTGATCCCTTGAAAGATGGTTTCTGTGTGCTCAAAACTTGACAACCGCAACTGGACTAAAGGAATAGCCAATCGCTAATCGCATCCTGATGTCACTGAGAACATTTCATATGGATTAGTTATTCTCAATGCTAACGACCCTTCAAACCCCAGTGGTTATTTACATGCACCACCTAAGCGGCCTCCGTAGTCTAGAGGTAACGTTCCCACCTCATGACTCGTAGTACGCGGGTTCAAATACCCGGCGGAGGTCGTCGAATTTTTAAGGGCGGAAAAATTCAAGGAACAAGTCCTCCGGGAGGGACTTTAAGCCGTGGGTCCCGTGTCGTAGCTTTACGGCACGTAAAAGAACCTCATATCTCCAAAGGAGGTCACTGAAGCATGTAACACGCAGGTAAAATTCTGATCTGGAAACATCAAGAGAGCATCTGGGACGTGTGGACGACGCGGAGAAAATTCTTGAAGCTACCTGGACTCGAACTTCGGACCCTCGGTCGTCCACCACGTAGCTAGTGGCTATGTCGGCTGCCTATCCCAGCTCCCACATTATTAGTGATTCTAGATTTCAGGGTGCACAATACAATGCTTTGCGAAAGCTACGGATTTTGACACGACAAAATGATAGCTGACAATGTGCAGTCAGTAAACACTAACTGTCGACATTCCAAATCAATGAGACACATTATATTCAATCTGGAATTCCAACAGCAGTGACTGTGAATAATACGGTTTCCGGGTTGTATCGCCATGTAGATCAAATATGGCCCGAAGTTTTGGAGGCACATACTGCTTCCATCTTCAGGGCCAAAGAGCTGAGCTTCCTACATGCTTCTTAAGAATTTTTCTTTTTCATACACTAACACTACGAAGATGGAGGCAATATGTTTCTCCGAAACGTCAGGCTGTCTCTAATCTACTAGGCGTTACAACCTCGAGGACCGTACTCTCTAAACATACTATGTTTTAATACATGGCGAGAAAGCAAATATCTGCAGGCTTTCATTTCCCTCTTGTACTGAGAGCTTGTGTACACTGTTACTGGCAGGCATGGGCCCGAGAGATAGCAGCTACGACGTGCAACGGGATACTGCTCCAGTGAAGCTAAACACGCATCCAATCATACACGTATATTGCGTCTACTCAATTATCGCGGAAAGATATTGTCACGTGTATGACCACCGCTAACTGAATGTATTGAACACTTACAGATCGTAACTACACGCAACTATAGCGCTATCGCTCATTCACTCTCTGCAATTCCTAGTGCAGTGGTTCTCAACCTTTGACAGACCGCGGCCCGGCAAATTCTTTTTCTACATATAAGACGATGGCCGAGCTCAGTAGTCTCACAATCTGGACAGACTGGTGTCAACTCTTAATAGACAAAGTAGCAAGACAGCGATCCTATTCAAAGCCGTTACACAGATCATATAAATAATAAAATATGGGAACTGCAACGGCAGCAGTAAAAAAGTAAAGTAAAGCTATCCCTGTAACAGGCCGTGAAGGCCCACAGGGTTGTGAGACGTTGAGGATCCCACATTATCTAGACAATCGGCACAAAGATGGCGGTAAGGTTGTCAGCCTTACGCGCCGGGCGCGCTTTACTCCCCAGGAAAATTATTAAATTAATTCCTGGTACTCATTTCTGTTAGAGGTTAAGTAAACCCCAGGGCCTAGTGCGGCTGGAAGGATTACGTCAATTGAAAAAATCCAGTGACCTCATCGGGACTTGCACCCGCGACCTTCCGGCTTGTAGCATAACCCCCCAACCAACTACGCTACCGCGACTGCAACGGCAGCAGACATGTCATAAACAAAAAAGTAAAAGAGATTCCAGAACTCTCTCAGGAGTTATGCCTACAAATTCATTGGATGAATGGTGAGTATGTGTCAAGATGTTACACAGAATTACCATCAGCCATGCCTCCAACAAGAGGGTCTATATTTGACATACTAAATTAAACGATAGGCTTGTTTCTAATTAATTTCATTCGGGATCCTGTATTAGTTCACCGGTGGAAGATGAACGATTGACGGAAGACAGTCTGTGGGTATTAGCACAGAGATAACCACGAGAGTTGGGAATTATAAGCCACAGAGTGAAGCGCTGGAAGCACAGAAGGCAGACAAATGGATCCTGAGAGAATGCTGAAGAAAATAATAAAATGTAAGTTTCTATATTAACACTGTATTGGTAAACTTACAATAAATATTGTAAAAGGTAACGGTAAATCTATCCTTGTAACTGGCAATGGCGGCCCATATGGTTGTGAGATATTGAGGCTCCCGCTGTCAGCCTGTGATTCCAATGTGTCAGATGGGGACCTGCCAGACCAGGTGTATATGCTGCATCACTGTGATTCCTTTGAGAGCATTAATGAGATAAGGTATGGGAGATCTGTTTCTTCAAAATAGGTTCATGGTGTGAACTCGTGAATGGACGTGAATCAGATGTTTGGCTGTGCACACTGTGTATCGGTATCTGACGCAAATACATTTCTACAGCAGGCCCAGAATGGAGGGGGATGAGTAGCTACATGTAACGTAGGATGAAGTGCCGTTGGAATTGGTGGCGATGCCAGTCTTATGTATGGGTGGAGATTGATAAAGTCAGTTTAGTGGCATCAGTTCCACACATGCTGTTAACAACCAACGTATGAGTGTTTTCCAATCTCTGGCTTGCTATCCTGGAATGCTGTTGAGGCCCTAAGTTCTTGGATAGCTTTCTTGTCCAAGACACTTCCTATCACTGGACTCACTCTCTCCAGAGCAGAAAATATGAGGTGGTCTGGGACACAATGCTTCACTGTTCCCCGCTTTTACAGCAAATACCATACATAAGGATTGCTAAACAACACTGCCATGTGCCAAAATCTGTGACACTACAACCATCATACCGGGTTAAGAATGCACAGCAGAACAGACATTCTTTCACAAAGAGGAGCTTCAAAGCAAAGAACCACAGTTCACAGTGGGGAGAGTTTGTCACTGGTATTTCTGATGAATCTCCACACCTTCAAAACGCACTGCTCAAGAAAATCAGACTGTATAACCTCTTCGGATATGCCGTCCACAGATTCAGCTCCAGCAACTCCCTGGGAGGAGCTCAGAGAGGTGTTCATCTCAACACATACTGGATAGGAGAAGAAGGGTGGCTTTCACCTGCAACCCTCCTTTCCTTGTCTTGCAGTATGAACCTCCACCTAATCGTTCCATTCTTTGTCAGATCACACTTTCTACCTTCCCAGCAACTGCATGCAGGTCCCTCTGTATGCAGAGTGGGTTAATGTTATGCACTGCCTCATCACTACCTTTAGTGTGAATGTCATGAAATGTGGAGCCCACTCTGCTACAGTAACTGTCTTACAATTTGCATTTGCAGTCTTGCTCATATATCTTCTAGAATATCATTTGAAAAGTCTTACCATAGGGCTGACCAACTTGAAACTACACTGTACCTTAGGTACGTGCCAATGAATTGTGTTATAAAAGTTACGTGTTGTCAAATTACCGATATAAATATCTGCTCTGTAATGATAATAATGATAATGATGAATAAGAACTGGACCCTACAAGGTTCAAAGCAGGTCCCATGGGTAACACTTCAGAATGGCACAGTCAGACCGACAATCATACTGCCAACAGAATGTATAAGTTCTCTGGACCTCATAATGAGCATCACAATTATGTATATGCCTTACAGTTCAGGCTATGGACCTAGATTTGCAGAAGGGGGGCACTGAGGCGGTCCAGTCAACCACCACTTCTCTGAGTCTCATTAGGGGCACAAAAGATGGAAATAGTGTCAAACCATGGGCCAGCATCTCAGAGATAAAACAGATCCCTGGTGAGAGAGGAACCTTAATATCTGCAAAATAAATAACCCTATATGATGAGTAACTGTTGCGATAAACACAGACATGACCAATCCTTGTGTGAGGATGGTATGGCAGGTGTTCAGAACACAAGAGGGCTACTCAAGGAAATGAAATAGAAAGGACACAAAAGATGGTAGGAGGTTAAATGATGGAGAGGAAAAATTCAGAGCCGACTTTATATCCCCTCCTGTCAGGGTGTGAACCAAACTACCTCAACGAGATCACTCTGAAGATGTAAATGAGTATGCCTATTATTTTCAAAGTAGGTCAAGCAAAGATAACAGGAAGGGAAAAATAACTTCTGAATACTGCGGCAATATCAAATGGAAAATGTGGAGCACATACAAAGATTGAATGTACCTCTGTTAACAACTCATGCAAAAATACAGTATTACAGATTACATTTTTTTATTTGAAGGTAAATTAATCAACCTAATAGATTAATAAACATACCAGACAGCTAAAAACGACTTGGAAGACCAAAACAATACTTTACTGACATACTGAATAATATAGGTGCAATTTTAATGTGCATGTACAGATTTAAAGCTTCACTACAAAGAACCATGTTTAGTGAGGCAGTAAATACGAGGGGCGTTCAAGTTCTAAGGTCTCCGATTTTTTTCTCAGGACTGGGAGCAGATAGACACATGCGGTTTAGTTTAAAATACGTGTGCACTCTTTGTGAATGTGTGACAGAGATGGCAGCACTGTATAGCACATAGAACTCTAGTGGTGGCGGCGAGTGTGAGGAGTGTTTTTGATACTTAAAATGGCGACGTTTTCATTACAAGAACAGCGAGTAATCATTCGTTTTCTCCAATTGCGTGGCGCGACACCCATTGAAATTCATCGCCAGTTGTGTGAGACATGTGGTGATGGTGTCATGAATGTGAAAAATGTGCGTTCATGGGTGTGACAGTTCAAAGAAGGCCGAACGTCGTGTGACTGTTGTGGCGCTATTTTGAGACTAGAAGTCAAAATAGGCATTGCTTAAATGTTCAAGACTTGCAACAAACGTTTTACAGCCATTACATTAGTATGTCAACACCTGGACAGGCAACTAGGTTAAGAATGTTGATGATCAGCATTTATGCGTAATCACATAAGTAAGAAGCTCTGCTAACAGGGCCACTGGAGTATGGTAATATTATTAAATACGCAGCGATGAGATACCACGGGCCCACCCACAACTGTAGGGGTAGCCAATGGAAACCTTCCACCCCGAAATTGAGGACAAAAGGAGGAGTTAACCTCCCTCTTTTGTCAACCGCAGTTTCAGCAAGTTAATGATATAAATTGCCGAATTTAGGAGACTGAGGGATCGGATCTCAAACATAATATTCAGTTGTCAGCCGGAGGCTCTAGCCGAGATGGGCCTTACGAGCGGTGGAAGTTGGCCTGCTTCTTTTATTTCAAGTAAGTCACGTTTACTCATATAAGCCATGTTGTTAAATATTATTGTTGATAAAAGTGTTGTGGAAAATATCGAAAGCAAACTCCAGTGTGCCCGACGAGCCCTTAGGGGAGAATAATTATGTAACAAGTAATTGCCTAGGAAGATAGTCCGGCAATATGGCTGTCGTTATGGTGTATGTCTTAAGATTACTGGTAGTGTGTAGACTACGCACATTTGAGTTATAGTTATGACTAATGATTTTTGTGATAAATATAGTATGTGGGCTTTCAATATGTATAACTAGGGGTACATTATTTTAAGGGTGAAACTTTACGATAGGATAATGTAGTAGTATGTAATGAGTAGTAGGAAATGGAGACAGGAAAAAGGTTAATGTTAAACGAGGAATAACTGCATATCCTTGTTAGTCGAAACAGAGAAAGAGGGGGGGGGCTCAAGGCCTACATCCCTGAAGGGGAGAACATGAGGAAGCGTAGCGTGAAGTAAAGACGCTATGCAGACCCGACTGTAGGTCGGTCTTGTTAATATTGTAAATAATGTAAATAAGAGTGTAAATAGACAGGGTAGTTAGAGTAGGATGTACCGGGATTGTGATTCACATCTCCATAATCACCTTTCCACGACCGATCCCGAGGATCCTACCAAACGAAAGGCAGCAGCAGCCGAATGCAATGACAGAAGGGGAGGTACTAGGAATAGACAGGGATAGGCACCTGCCACGCAGGCAGCGCTTAGTAGCCCTTATATCAATGCCCCCTTAAGACGTAATAAGGGTAACAGTGGCGGGCGACCTCCACCCACACCCCTCACTAACACATAATTGGCGACAGCGGTGAGATATACTATCCACCCGTCGTAGAGGATAATATGGGGTAGTTCCCACCATAGAGATGACAGACGATATGTAGAGGCGGGTCAAACCCGGCACGCCCGCTCTACGCCAATAATAAGAGGTGACAAGGATGACAGGGCCAACAAACAGAGAACGCTCGACTACCGCGCTACCGGCCCTTAGTATTTTCACCAACCTTTGTACGATATAATAGATGGTGGCAGCTTTATGAGAGAAGGAAGCCCAGAAACAGGAGAATCCTAGCTGAGGGTAAGCTAGGAGTATTTTGTTAACTCCTTACAGCGTAAGCTGTGGTGGCAGGGAGGGTACCTCCACGCCCCCTGCACCACGGCGTTACAGTGACAACGAACCAAAACAATCTCGGCCTTGCACCAGCTGGTCTGACAACATGGTCGAGCGAGTTGAGAAAGTTGTTTTGGAGGATCGCCGATTGAGTGTGGAAAACATCACCTCCAAAGTTTGCATTTCCGTGGGATCTGTGCACACAATCCTGAATGAAGACCTGTGAATGCGGAAAGTGTCCTCCAGGTCGGTGCCACGAATGCTGGCGGACGACCACAAGGCTGCGCGCATGGCAATTTGCCAGGCGATGTTGACACGTGATGAAGGCATGAATGGGACTTTGTTTTCATCAATTGTGACAATGGATGAAACATGGATGCCGTTTTTCAATCCTGAAACAAAGCGCCAGTCAACTCCATGGAGGCGCACAGACTCACCGACACCAAAAGAATTTCGGGTAAGTGCCAGTGCTGAAAAAATGATGGTGGCCATGTTTTGGGACAGCAATGGCATAATCCTTACTCACTGCGTTCCAAAGGGCACTACGGTGATAGGTGCATCCTACCAAGATGTTTTGAAGAACAAGCTCCTTCCAGCACTGCGAGAAAAATGGACGGAAAAGGTTGCACGTGTGCTCTTTCAAGAGGATAATGCACCAGCGCATCGGATGTACGCCACGCAGCAGTTTCTTCATGAAAACAACCTTGAAGTCGTTTCTCATGCTCCCTACTCACCTGACCTGGCTCCTAGCGATTTTTGGCTTTTCCTAAGGATGAAAGACACTCTGCGTGGTCGCACATTCACCAGTCGTGTCGCTATTGCATCAGCGATTTTCCAGTGGTCAAAACAGACTCTTACAGAAGCGTTCATAGCGGCCATGGAATCATGGCGTCGACGTTGTGAAAAATGTATACGGCTGCAGGGAGATTACGTTGAAAAGTGACAGAAGTTTCAAATTTTTTGAATGATTATTGTGTGAGAAAAAAAATCGGAGACCTTAGAACTTGAACGCACAACGTATATGGCATCGGATGGTTAAGAGGGCTACAGAAAAAATGAGGTGTTGTGGGTAAAAGTATGGCAGGAGGAGCATTTTTTTTATAAAGAATGTATGAACAAAACCAGGAAAATGAAGGAGTCTTTAAGTGATATAAAACAAAAAAGTCTAAATTAAAATAAACCACAGTGTATGCAAAAGGTATATGAAAGAAATGTTAAGAATAAAAGAGTACATGGCAAGAGAAGGAAATGGAAAAAGATTAAGAAACTCGTTACACCGAAAGATAAGTACATGGGAGCTATTATACTTATTCTGAGAAACAGAGATCTCATAATTCATATGAAACGTTATGAGTGGGTAAAACGTTTTTATCAACCATTCTCCATAAATAGTGGGGGTCTGCTACCAGGCATACGTGAAACTCAGTTGCTAGACACATAAAAAATTTGAACTTTTACAAAGCAAAAGGTTAAAAAGCTTTCATACCAGGAATGAAACACGACAAATCCAAGGCGTTGAAAGGATAGCAGACAAGCTATGGAAATTGTTTTCTACAATGAATAATGCAACATGTTTAACAAAACTGGAAAGAATATCCCTCAGACTGAAAAACTGTCATTAATAAAGGAAAAGGAAATTGGGAGAAACGAGACAGTCATACAGGAATTTGACTTTTACTTGTTTTTAGTAAGGACAATGGCTGGTAGACAAAGAGACTGGTTAATCAGCCATAAGGTATTTATCACAGTTCCAGGCTCTGTAAAACATAAAAAGACTTCAGAAAATACTTTTTGTATTTAAAAAAATGTCAAAAGGAGCTGTGTACATTGGTGTCTTGTGGACTTTGACAACGCTTTTGATTCAGCTGATATGCAAAGCTTGTGATCTGAAATGTGACAAAAGAATATGTGATGACACTGTATTCAAAAAATGTATGACAACATTAATTTCTCTGTGACGTGAAGAGAACGGGGTGACTGACTTTATTGAGCAAAGATGAGTAAAAGAAACATACAGTTTGAGATCATTACAATTAATATGTTGCTGGACATTATCCATCATCTTGTCTGTTCTTAAAAAACAGACAACAGACAAGATGATGGATAATGTCCAGCAACATATTAATTGTAACAATTTACCATCATCACAAACTTTTAGATCTTAGTTTGAGATCATACTTGTTAAAAAAATGTATACATGACGAGAGTGCCCATGCAGAAAAATCTGTACTGCAATTTGAGATCTTTGTCTTTTTGGTGGTCTTCCAAGAGAAATGTTGGTAGTATGCCTATGCAATTTAAATTTCCATACAAGCAGATTTACTTCTTTATTTGGTAGTCACACTTCTACATAAAATTGAATTTAGACTGCCACTTTACTGGAGACCATGCTTTACATATCAACATCAAAATACACAATACACTGACCTCACATAATTTACATTCATGCAATGTGTTAATGCCCAACACTTCACTGCTATGGTAAACCAAAACTGTCTAATTTCAAAGCTTTCGTCCATTCTACTACTTTTATATACCTAGAGGCATTATTGATATCTTATATGCCTAGAGGCATTATTGATATCAGAGAAAGTAATTTACATGCACTGACGACAAGAACAAACAACAATCCCAGGATTGCTATTTGCAGGTGATTTGGCTATTTCATATTTTACAATTAATGATTTACACAAACCAATAGACTAAATTGTAAAATATTCAATTAATTCGAATTTACAATGTAACATAAACAAATGTAAAATATTCTTATTTGGGAAAGGAAGTAAGTTGAAGAAAATTGGTAATGGATTTTATATAGTCAAACAACAAAAGTGACATGAAATAAATTATTCAGAAGCCTTAGAACAAACAGGAAACTGGATGAGATAAGAGGCTAGTATAACAGCCAAAGTTAGGCAGACATTTGAAGCTATTCATAAATATTTATCAAAAATCCCTGATATACTAGGTCAAGATTTTAGAAAATGTTTAAAAAACGTTTAGTGAATCTAAAAAAAATGTACTGTGTGGAGGTGTGTCAAACTAAATTATTCTTACATATATTTTATCTTCACAATCTTAAACAGCAGATAAAAAGCCAAATAGCAAGCATTCTTCGAACTCAATCTGCTCTTAAGCCAAGAGATTTGAAATTCTCACAGTGCTTACTATGAGGAATACTGAGTGACCTCCATAGGGGTAACGTTCCCACCTCATGACTCAAGGTATGCAGGTTCAAACCCGGCAGAGGTCGTGGAATTTTTAAGGGTGGAAAAATTCAGGGACCAAGTCCTCCAGGAGGGACTTCAAGCTGTGGGTCCCATGTCGTAGATTTACAGCACGTAAAAGACCCTCATGTCTCTAGGAGACCTCTGAGCAAAATTAGGTAAAAAGTTTCCCACCCAAGTAGTTTCCAATGCCTCCGGTAGATGCGGGAAGTATCGGGTGCCATTGCCAGTAGAGGGGCCGAACTCACTGGCTGAGCGGGGCTGATAGCAAGTGCAAGTACCGGCAGGGTATGGCGACTGGTAGAATATCAAAGGGGGACGTACAATAGATCAACAACTGGTCGCAGTGCATGGGGTAACCCACCCCCTTCTAATAATGAATGAATGAATGAGGAATACTGCCTCCTGGGACGTGACACCACACTGCTGGGAAACTCTACCAGATTATTCAGTATCATATCCCAGAATCCAGTATTCTTCACTTCTCTCAACATTCTCATGAATGCAATATCAGTTGGTTATTGTTATTCCTAGATGTTTGAGGTTTGCCACTGTTTTAATTTTTTCAGCATTTACTCCTAGACCAACATCCTTACAGTTAATGGCTTGGACGGACCATAGCAACAGAATGTCACATGACTTCAGCTAAGGAATGAGAGCTACTTGAACTGCAGCTGTGTAGGTGGAAGAGTTCTCTGAACACATTATAAACTTATGTGCATTTCAGTTGCAGTTTTATAGTTATTAGTGTAATAATATTGTTTTAATACCAATTTATAATGGTAGTGCAAGGATCAAAGAGTTGTTACACAAACAGGCTACAGATATGGGTCTTACAAGTTTACAGTTACATCCCATGCAACATGCACATGCTGGGCAGCCACTATGCAGGGATGCGAAAGTATAAGAAAATGGTGAAAAGCTATGTCTCTACTTATATTTTTGAGAAACAAACCCACACAGTAGTGTAAACTAAACTAAACTCAATTACACTTCCTTGCAGCATTAACTTAACTTGCACAGTTCTTCCACATGAGGCCTCTGAATTACAGCTATAAATACAGATCAAAGTTAAGAGTTGATGTTAGAGTGCACTGAACAACTTGCAGTGATCAAGCCTTTGACTCTGGAAAACATTCCACTAAATGACAATCATTGGTGAGTTAAGTTCTCTTGTCACTGTGTGAACATCAGTACTGTCTGACTCTGGGTTACATGTCTCTGCTACGTAAACAATGGACATGCCAGTCTGAATGTGAATGTCTTACAGCACACCAACTGATGGGGGTCACTAGAATCGGGCGTTGATGAAATGATAAAGGAGAACTGTGACGATTCTCTGCAACTGTAAAAACAACTGTAACTTCATGGGAGCAAGTGCAAATGGCTGGATATCTACTTACAACTGTTGCTGTTATATGAAGGTGAAGATAATGAATTCCTGTGTAACACCATCACCTTTGAAAAAAAAAAAAAGCTGGGAACATGATTTTCAGTCTTAAAACAACACACACTAAATGCAATACCATCACAAACATTTGACAGCACCAAAAAAATTCAAACTGCAGCTTCTCATGGCAAAGTCATGCTCACTACTTTCTGGGTGAAGGGAATTCAGAATTTATGCCTGCTGGTGCCACCACGAATTCTGAGTGCTAGACTGGAATGCTGCAAAAATTGAAGGCACATATTCAAATCAAACATTTTGTCCTGATATGCACTAGGCTTTCCATGAACACAACATTGCGAGGCTTCACACAAGTGCACAAAATACTGCACAGATTCACAGCCTTCTTTCACTATCTTGAGACCATCCACCCTCCACCCCAATTTAGTTCCGCCTGCCTTTAGTCTCTTCCAAGAACTGAGGGAACATATGAGTGGACATCACTTCATGTCAGACAATGAAGTTAAGACAGCAGTGAAGGTGTGGTTCTCTCCACAAGATTTAGAATTCTATCTTGACAGACTCACAAAAGTACCTGGAAACTGGAGAAAGTGTGTGTGCCACAGAACAGATTTTGTTAAGCAGTAACTGCATAACATTAGAGAAGAAATTTCAAGAAAAGTACCAGTTTTTCTTTCATTTAAATATCTATACCCATTATGGAAAATCAAACACTGGAGGCACACTTTTCCACACACCCTCACACAATAAAGCACTGCTTAGGCCTCTGCAAATATAGGAGTTAGAACTGTGGGGAGAACTGTAAATGCAGCCAAGCCACTCTTGGAAATAAGTGAACATACACAATTTAGAGCTATCACGTAAATTCTCAGAGTAAAAGACAGGTAAATTACATTCATAATTGTGACATTGTGACACAAGGTGCTGGAAGAATATGATGGGCGAATTTCCAACAGCCAAAATTCTGGCTTCTGAAATGAGAGAACCCGTAAGGTATAAAGGAAGCAGCTGATCTGTGCACCAAATTTTAATATCCACTAGGCTCAAATAAATTACATACAATGACGGCAGAAAATTTTTAATAGAGAGTAACAACATTGCTGCTGCAAGGATTGTGTTAATGACAGCAATACATGAAATTAAAATCCCAGAACAACACATGAATTTATTATTTCAATGAGACATAAAAATCAGAATCACTCATGGACGTCATGCTGGCCGATGAATGACAGGATGGGGTAGAATTGTCCCAGTGTAGAACAGAAGTGGTTTCATAATACATCATACAGAGTTTCTACTAAAAAGCAAATTGGAATTTCAAACATTCATGGAATGGTTTCTTAAGAAATTCTTTATGATAACTGAGGTCCTAACTGGTGAGTGTTATGGACAATGCAAATCATTATTCCACTGTTTCGGACAAAGCGTCACCTACCCAGACAAGGAAGAATAAAACTGCAGCATGTCTTGGCAATAAAAATATAGCTCATTTCACAATACAGATATGAGCAGTTATTTGAGCTGATGAGAGGACATAAATTGAGGCACAAAATGTACATACCTGACACCACAGTTTGGGAACATTCATCCGCAAGCAGTATGTTCAGCACGTTTATACAGCCAGTACAATGCTACAGAAATGATATGGGCACAAGTAAGGGTTACAGGGCTGACAAAAGTACAACATCTACATTCAACAATACCAAGAATGGGGAAACTGACCACAAACCCATTTTTGGTGTGGGTCGACCGTGTGAGGCATGCAGGAATTATACAAGAAGAAATCCTGGAACCTATCTTCATCAATACAATAGAATCCTCATTATTACTGTTTTCTGGATTCTGTCAATTGCCCAGTGTTCTAAAAAACTAGAAACAAATTTCAGGAGCTGGTCATACTGCCATCCTCAGGTGAAAGCTACTATTCAGATGCATCTGACAGAAAGAACTAATAATCACTGAACATCAGCGATTTCTCTCTGATCTAAATGAACATGCAATCCTCACTCAAGGACAGCAGCACATCCAACTCCTGAAATAATGAATTTCAATTTGTTATAATGCTAAATGACTGCACAAGGAAGCTGGAATAGCATAGCCGGTATAGTGACTGGCTATGGGCTGGACCACTGAGGGGCTGGTGTTCGAGTCACAGTAGGGGTGAGAATTTTCTCTTCTCGAAGTTGTCTAGATCAGTTCTAGGGCTCACCCAGCTTCTTATCCAACAGGTACTAAAGCTGGGGCGTGAAGCTGACCGCTCACCTCCAACTAGTGCAGAAGTCAAGCAAATCTGGTTCTATACATCCATTCCACCATACACCTTCATGGCAGAGTGCTTAATTAGTTAAGCACAGGGACAACCTTAGATGACTGCACAAATTAAAAAAAGGGTGGGGGAGTGATACACCACAGTTAAATCCCCTTAAAAGTACAATCATCTGAAAACTGCAGCTCTCACTGCAGTGACAATAACATGATTTTGGATGATATAGATCTGCACTTTGTATCAGTACTAAAGATTAACATGTTGCAGACATTCAACTATAATTAGATGGTACTGCCTCAACAATGTAGGAATATAGGGTGTACTGCTATGGCATGAGGCGGAAACTTGGTTTCAGCCTTGGGCAGTACACAACAGTATTCCAGGCAGAAGTATATGCAATTAAGGCATGAATTAAGGAGAAACTAGATAGGAACTACAGAAATAGGAACATTTACATTCTAGCTGACTGCCAGGCTGCACTTAAAACGCTTGACAAACACCAGATCAACTCAAAATTGGTCTGGGATTGCCACCAAACCCTCTTGGAACTGGCCAAACATAACACGGTACAACTGATATGGGTGCTGGGGCATGAGGGTATTGCTGGGAACGAAACAGCAGATCAATTGGCTAAGATTGGAGCTGAACATCCGTTCACAGGACCTGAAACAGCCTGTGGCATCTCTATGGGAGTTGCCAGAAAGGCAATCAGGGACTAGACAAATATGAATCACACGAAATACTGGGGATCCTTGACTGGACTCTGACAAGCAAAGGGACTCATACAAGGACCCTCTGCTAAAAGAGCGAAGGAACTGTTGAAGTTAAACAGGAACCAGCTACAATGGGTGGTGGGACTACTTACAGGACACTGTCACCTTAAAGGACACCTCTTCAAACTGGGGCTAAGTAATATTCGAGGAAAATGAAACAGGCACACATATCCTGTGTGAATGTGAGGCCCTAACTTATTTAAGATTATGTCACTTGGGTCAATACTTTATGGAATCAAGTGACTATTTCGACGTCCCCTGCTCTTCATTCGAAGAGCAGGATTGCTGAGGGGATAATCAAAAGGGGAAGCACAATAGATCACTGCAGGTCGCAGTGCAAGGGCCGACAATTCCCACCCCATATACATTAATTCAATCATTCATTCATTCATTCATGTAGGAACATATATATGTCTAGGAGCAATAAGTGATTTCGCAACATTGCAAACCAAATTATATCTCGAACTCTATTGGAGCTACAATATGCCATTAATGATGTCAACTACTTAGTGTCCACTATGGCTTTCCTATTCTTCAACATATTTGCTTATTTCCTTCCTGCATCATCAGCATAGGTCAAAAACTGATGTGTCCCACTGAACACCAATCCTTCATTGTTTCTCGGACCTCCCAAATTGCATATATTAAAGCAAAGTTGACACCCAACAGCAAAAATGTATCACCCTGTTTTACAACATGCTAAATAGGAAACACATCAGACATGTTTCTACCTATACAGATTTTACTGTAGGTTTAATGTAAACACATTTTTAATAGCCTAACTAATTACATGGGTATATCGAAGTCAATGAGAATGTAAGTACTCCTCAATTTATGCAAGTGTGTTCTGAAGAAAAGTTTCATAGGGTGAAACCAAATAAATAAAACATTATTTCTCCTTCTAAACAAGCATTCCTCCTCCACCACCCACACATCTTCATGCATGTAATCAAATTCATGTTGGACAAATCCACGTTGTAGGAGGGTTTGCTTAATTCCAGTCTGCATTACACAATAACTTCATGTACATTCAATAGCTAACAGAAGTAAGTCTTCTACCTATTCAGAAACTGTTGCAGTCTGCATCAGAACACCACTCTCATCCTTTAACAAGTCTGTTTAGTTTGGTAATCTTTCTTAAATTCATCTGTGCTTCGATATAGGTACCTAATACTCATCTTTCTGCTTGTTCTAAGTGGTTTCTGTCTTCCACATATTCCCTTTTCTGTCCCTGAAATGTTTACTGGTGCCCTACACTTTATATAAACTGTTTTAATAGTTTATTCAATGATGGTGTCAGCAACCCAGACCATGCAGTGTACGACGATTGTAGGATTACGGAATAATGAAATGGAAACTGTGTGGAAAGAAACATTCATGGCCTAATTTACCTGGAGAAAACCATGACTAACCTCAACTAGCCTAATTTAAGACATTGGCCTGGCAACTACCTGAAGAAAACCACAACTAACCTCAACCAGGATAGTCGGTTTCTCGGCTGACATTCAAACTAGCCACCCAAAATTCAAGCAAAAAGCACTACCATTTGGGCCAGTTCATTTGGTGGTTGTGTGGTAAAGAAATTCTAAAGCCAAAAATATTGGTGACATTACCATCATGTTCCTAAAGACACCTGATCATCACTTCCATGCCATAAGACTTCACAGAATTAGGCAAATGCTCAGTGCTTTACTACAAAATTTTGCACAGATACAGATGCCAGTTACTGACATACAGTAATCACATACTGATCTAAATTTAAAAAAATAAATATTTCTGAACTTTTAATATTATGTGATGCACACCGTATGGCATTACTGTGTCAATGGTGGAACTCCTCATAATGTTTATATCAGCTTCAACAATACCAAACTCTTACCCAGTAATATGATGGGAACAAAGTTCAAATACATTTGGTTGGTAACATCTTGCAAACTAGACAAAATGTGTAGAGAATGCCAGTAATATCACAGGTAGGCCCCCTGCATCTCGACATGCATACCATGTGTCAACTAGATGAAATTATATTCCAAGACAGCTCACCTCCAGTGACGAGATAGCCCTCTTCATCTACTAGCTCCTTAAACTGCGATATGATGGAAAATGCAGATGGCTTCTTAGAACCAACAAAATATCCGGCACTCCTGTTACTCCGCTGCAAATCTAAATTATGTCTGTGTTTCCAATGAGAAAGCCACGAGTCTGACGCTTCAAAGCTCCCACCCTGACTGGTCAGCAAACCTGCCTCACTTCCTGAAGCTTTATTCTCATCAACAATTAAAGTAGCTCTTTCCTTCAACATTCTTGTCGTGACTGGTATACCAGCTATTCTTTGTGACTCATAAAATCTCACCAATGACACATCTAACATATCAGAGTACCGAGTACGCCGGGTCCGCTTTCGATCTGGCATTTCTTGCCATCTCTGGATAATGTCACTTTCACGGGACTTTATCCGTGATACTGCTGACTGTGATATTCCAAACTCAGATGCCACTTGGATCTGATTTCTAGTTTCTAAGGCCTCCAGCACCCTTACTTTCTGATCCAACGTAAGTTCATTTCGTTTTGCCATTCAAAAACTTCGTAGTAATTAATTATTACAGAGAAACGTAATTGGACAAGATTGCACCAAGAAATACAACAGATCAAAATACAAATATAACTGCAGAGCAGTTATACCTACAAGTTGTTGCGAATTATTTACGAAACGCACAATGAATATAATTTCCTAACGTTTTACGAAACATTGCACATTCATATAACTCGCATGCTAGCAATGTACAGGCCTGCCAAGTGCAACATAACCTAACCAACACACCAACGCTGAAACCTGAGTCCACTCAGCAACAAACTGCTATGAAATCAGATATGTCCTTCAATGCCTTATATATTCTTAATAATAGTTCGTATATGCTAATGAATACAGACTCCTGCTGCTCTCGTAAAGGAACTAAAAAATCAATGTCACCCGAATGACAACCATCTACGACCATCGACCCATTCGTTTTAACCCACAAGAAAAAGGATTGTTGACAGGTCAGACCTTACTGCAAAAGTCCTAATTTCAACTATGCACTAGTAAGACTATTCAGCAAACTTATTTAATACGTACTCCACTCAAACAGAAAGACAGACCATTATCACAATGGAATACTTGCACTCAGTAATACCAACCTCATAAATAAGTATCTCTTAAGAATCACATTCCTTAAAGTCACTCTAATCAGCTGCCTAAAGTAACTTGTCTTCTTGTTATGGACAATATGTCTACTTTTCGAAAACTCTAAAGTTAAAGTATGCATACGAAGGCGATTCAATCACGTGCACCGTTGATAAAAATTCCCAGTGCTAAAGCCGTTCATGACTTCATACGTAACGTAAATGTTGGCCATGCTTCCTCCGGAGTTAAACGTCACAACATGCTTCTATATTTACAAATAAAAAAAAACGAAAACTCATGAAAATTGAGTGAAAACAGATTAGTGTCTTGATAAGACACGAAAAATGATCCCACCAAAACACACTTACGGTGGCCTGTAACAAGGCCGAACATAGCCTAGTTCGGCTAACGGAATAAATAGCTCTGTATTTCCGTAAATTAATACTACACCACGTGATATCACACTGTCATCATTTACGTTCAAACTTCACTTTCGGATATTTAAAAGAAACCGAACACCTTGCACAGCACCTTAAGACAGGCCAGAAACAACTGTCTTGACAAGCTTGCTTCATTTTCAGGGTAGATGGGTACGCTAAAGATGGAAACATCACGTTCCACTGAAACGTCGGTAACGATCTACCCGACTACATGGCGTCACATTCGAGAAGACAACAGTCTCATACTCTAGTCACCAGTCGCGAGATCCTCAAAGAGCGCACGCATCTTGACAAGATTTAAGCCTTTCACAGTGGCAAATATTTAGATTGTGATTTTATGGGTTATGCACTGTGGCCCTGTATGTGCATAAATAATTCGAAGGAATACGTTAGCTCCATCTTCAGGGAGTTGGTAGCCAACTACCAGACTATAATGTCATAATACAGACGACCATAAATTAAAGAGGACATATTATGACCTACTTGCTAAGTAATCTCAGGTCAGTTCGTATGTTTGTGGACAAAGTGGAACTGCGGTTAGTTCTCTGGAAGTACTTTGGTCTTCCCCTCTAATTATCATAAAAAACGCTCAATTTTCTCATCTACCATCCAAGGCTGGCACATGGGCCATTCACGGCCTAAGTGCCAAAGGGACTTGCATTCGACATGTGCTCGGTTTGAATCTCGACAGGAGCACCGGCTATTTAATGTCTCTCAGCCTCTCTGTAGAATTACGGGATAATACCTTAGATTAGACCACGACCGCTTCCTTCTACATACTTTCTAATACTCCATCCACCAATCATTCTACCATCCGACGCTGTACAGACGGAACAAAGAACTACACAATTACAAATTACTGTTTCAAGAACACAGATAAAACGAACTAAGTCCATGAAGCAGAGTTCTTCTTGAGAAGGTAACAGTTGCCCAGCTAGTAAGGAAATTCCCGCACATGTTAACGCCGAGGTTCATTACAATGTTCACAACACATACGAAACAATCACAAATTTTCTTGCCTTTATAAGATCTTCCATGAGAATTCGATCAATTGTGTGACAGACAGGAATTGAACCAACGGCTGCGTGCGGCCGCCCCATAGCTCAAGCGGTTAGTCGCTAGCTTCCCACCGCGGCGGCCCGGGTTCGATCCCGGGGTCTGTTCAAATGGGATTTGTGGTAGACAAAGTGGCGCTGGGCGGGTTTTCTCCGAGTACTTCGGTTTCCCCTGCCAATCTTCATTCCACCAAATTATCCACCATCATTATCACCCGGAGCAGGCTACAATAGGCCAATCAGTGGCCGCCGTGCCGAGTGGACCCAGCTGGACTCCACCCCCCACTAAGCGAATTAATTAAAACGGCTGCGTTACAGTCAATCTTTCATGCCGGCATCATTCTCTCCAATAAGTGTAGAAACCACTGACAAAACGATGCAGCTTATTATGTCTTCGCGAAGAAGGACTGGGGGGAGGGGGAGAGGAGGATTCATTTTCGGACGGTCATACTTTTTGCTCAGTTCACTTTACCTTTTCCCTTGTAACAAAACCGATACACGTCGAAATGACCCCTAATTTATATTACTTCAACTGATGTGTAGGGGTGCACGAGGTAGCGTAGTTGGTTGAGGCACTATGCTACAAGCTGGAATGTTGCGGATTCGATTCCCGAATGAGGTCATTGGATTTTTCAATTGACCTAATCCTTCCAGCCGCACTGTGACCCTGGGGTCGACTCAGCCCTTAACAGAAATGAGTATCAAGAACCTTCCTTGGGTGAAGGGCAGCCGGCCGGCCGGCCGGCGCGTAAGGCTAACAACCTCACCGCCATCTGTGAGCCGTTACCTAGAAAATATGGAGCCTCACGTCTCAGAACCCTATTGGCTTCCAGGGCCTTTTAACAGGGATGGTTTTTACCTTTGCGGTTGTGTAGCATTTCCAGCTGTTCAGGTTAACTACATATGAACACCTGCTTCAGTTCAAAATGTTCAGCCCTCACCGTTTAGCCCATTCATTTATTCTTGGTTTCTTTAACGACGCTCCCCATAGCTCAGGGTAATTAGCGAATAATGAACTTGATATGTAAGTTTTGAGGTTTTCACGGCGATGACTACGAAGAAAGTCGTCTTCTGGGATCTGGCGCCGTGTATTCTTCGTTTTAACCGACGTTTCGGAGGAACATATTGCCTCCATCTCCAGGGTAGTTGAGTAGTTGAGACAGCTGTAGCAGCTGCTACAGCTATCTCTATTCGCACGCAACTCAACTACCCTGGAGATGGAGGCGATATGTTCCTCCGAAACGTCGGTTAAAACGAAGAATACACGGCGCCAGATCCCAGAAGACGACTTTCTTCAATGAACTTGATAGGTTGCAGAAGAAATAGGCCGTGGCATAATTTGACAAACTATAGCAACATCTCCTTGGAGACAATACGAAAAACTATGAAAATCCTCAATATGCACATTCCATCCCGGGGACGGAATATGAATCGGTGTGTGCCTCATATAATGCGGAGGCATTAACCTCTCGAGCACGTTTGGTTGTGCAGCAAGACTGTGCAACGAACATCAACATCGGCCGACCTGCTCATGACGCTATTAATTTGGCCACCGATGGAGAAGTGTAACGACGGGTGCCACAATTTAAAGAGTAAAAATCTCATGTTTTAGTCTTACACGCCCAAAACTTTCAGTTGGCCTTTTAAGAAAGATATTCTTGTGATTTCGCAGTACAGTTCAAGTAAATTACTGCAGGCCAGTGAAAAGTCTGTTTAAAGCCGTTACATCAAATTCGAAAATTGTGCTCTTCCAAATTCCAAACAAAACTCTGGCTTCATTAAGTCCTGAAGTCGCATTTCAAATAATTCTTATCAAAAAGAAACCTTCAAAATAGTATGTATGAGTTGATCAACAAATGTTAAATAAAGCCACTTCAATACTAGTGGGGGTGGGGGGAAGATGCTGGTAAAATGTTCCATGCTTTTGTCACTTCAACTTCACATTTTCCGGTGCAAAAACCTTCTAATATTTTAAGATTACATTTCTTCAATAGGCTACCATTCTTAGCTCAACAAACTATTCACATCAAACTGAGGTAACCTGAAATTTAATTAATTCCACTTCAAAATTAGTTAAATCAGCTTAATCGAACACTTCGAGCTTCAAATTTTCCAGATGTATAGCTTCGGGACACTTCTAGATGCATACAATCCGCAAACCTTCCTTCATTGGGGTACACAGAAAGCCCACCTACTCTGCAACCAGGATGCGCCATGCTTTGTGCAGGCAACCTTACGGAATCAAACGTGCTGTGACAAGTAAGTTAAAGGTTCCTATCACAGTACGAATAACGGAAATAGAGAGTGATTCTAAATTATTGTTAGGTTTCCTTGGCTTTCTCTTGAACAGTTGCCATTTTGAGGTATGATGTCATATTTTCTCCCAGACATCAATGCGGCGAGTACAGTGTTTCCAAACAAAACTTTACTGTTTCGAAACCACTATTATAATGGGTGTCCTGAATGTTAAAATATATAATACATACAATGTTTACAATGCAAAAATAGATACAAAATCCGAAGTTTTCACAGCTACAGCGGATGTTTTCATATATAAATTTTTTTAAAGACTTTTGTTATTTAGTTAGAATTTATAAACCAAATAGGTTCGTGTCCTCTCTTCTATCGCCTCTCCTGACGGGGGCCGAACTTGTGCCGCCTGTCTTTCTTAAGAAGAAGATTCTTTGATGTCCTTAAAAACAACACAGCGCGCCACAAGTTCGGCCCCCGTCAGGAGAGGCGATAGAAGAGAGGACACGAACCTATTTGGTTTATAAATTCTAACTAAATAACAAAAGTCTTTTAAAAAAATTAATATATCAAGGCAGCCGCTGTAATTGTGAAAACTTTGGATTTTGTATCTATTTGTATATTGTAAACATTGTATGTATATACATTTTAACATTCAGAACACCCGCTGTAATAGTGGTTTCCAAACTGTATCGATGTCCCTCTGATGATGGTCTCTAAGGACCGAAACATGTCAGGGCGTTAAGAATTGAAGTAAGAAAAACTTCACCAGTCACACTGGACGGAATTGTTTTATCTTTTATAATATTGTTAGTGTGACGGACAAGAATGAAACAAATAAAAAACATTTTAGTTACACTTTCATATTCCGTAAGCGGTTTTATTTTGTTTTCCTGGTTTGAAAATTACAGGCCACGGAAACAAACGACAATAATTTAGAATCACATTTTATATTGGAAACGTATTCCACTTACTGGGATTTCAGGGTCTCACGGCGGTGATTATGAATAGTACGATCTCCTGGGTTGCAACACCGGGTAGTTAAGAGAGAGACCGACGTTTCGAGGGAGTATATTGCCCCTATCTTCATTGTCAAAGCGTAAGACACGCGTTACAACCCAGAAGGCCGTCTTCTTCAGAATCTTTTCTAATGATGACGTAACAGCCTACGTCACATGACACCCTCGTTCCCGTAATATCTAGAAGTCCTCAAATCTTGCATAACACGCTTCCATTTCTGTCAATAACACGGCGTTTTATAATTCTGAAATGGACACACTCGCAAGATAAAAGGCTGGCTGGCTGACTGCATGACGTCAGATTGGAATGATGGAAAAAACACGCGGAGGATCAGCTGCGACAGTCAGAAACAAATTGGGAGGAGACATCGATCTTTGTGGCACAGCTGCGTGACGGTTGCCAAGCAACGCATTCATGCTGTTTCACGTACACGGACATAACACTACAAGCCGCACCCTCATAGGTTCACAAGTAAAATAAAATTCCGTTAGTGATTCTGTTGCTATTGTACCAAAAATATTTATCTGAAACAAAATACTGCGTATCAGCAATTTTCTCGGCGTGCCAACAGTTCGTCGTTGCAGACTTCGAGTTCCAGTAGAGGGAGTCTTGCGGTATAGACTCCACTTCAAAACTGATGGACGGCTCGCTGCCGCGGGATCTGGCGACTAAGTCCCCCGCACTCAGGTCAGTCGCGAGCAAAACGTCGACTGAGGAGGACAGCGGGGTTACTGCCTTATTCTGGCACTAGAGGCGGAAAAATAAAATATTTAGTGAAGCCATCCATATGTACAAAATAATGTTAACTGTTGGGACTTGGTTCTAATTTGAATTGTTTTATCAAACCACGTCTTTCCTAGAAATTCAGGCAGCTCGCAGTTATCTGACTGGGAAGCTTGTCCACATTTTCCACATTACTCGCAGGATCGTCTTTCGCGGTGTCGCTCGTGATTTTGGCCGAGGTCAGACTGACAGTTGTGAGGGCCCCGGGGCACCTTACCTGTCCAGTTAGCCGCAGACTTCATGACACTGCGCTGCGGGTAGACGCCCACGAAGGCGGCGTCTGCAGAGGACGGGCCAGCAACAACTCTCTCCTGTGTGTCCGATATCTCCGTCTTCACATCCACCGCCGCCTCCTCAACCCTTGGGGCTGCAACAGATCGGAACAGCATTCAACTTGGAAAAATTCTGCCCTCCATCCGTTCCACAACCTCAGATCTGGGAATTCCAAGTACTGGTAAACAGGTACTCGCCTTCTCTGAGTGGACAAAGCCCCAACGGAATGGTTAACCAGAAAAATTATTCTCTTTTTTCCTAAATGTCTCCCACTCCTCTCATGAGTTTTCCTACCACTTTTTCAGTAAATTTCAGGTGTTCAAGCTCAGTATTCAGTTTGGAAGAAGACATTTTTATTGGAAAGTTCTATTATTTGGCAGTTCTCTACTTTGGAGGTTAGTTACAAACTCCAGCTATTATTTTTCAACAATTATATATTACATTTCATAATAACTTGAACAAATAGAATAGAATAGAATCTGAATACCCTCCCTCTACAAAAGAAAAATATTGTGAATTGATCACAACAGTTTTGTATTTATGTGAACTAGAATGACTTTCAAAAATAATTTTTATGAATATTGACTTCCAAATTTTCCGACTCTTTAAAAAATTATCAATATGGCATTCATAAATTTAAAAAGCCAAACTGACAAAAATTGTTTGTTCCCATGGACCATTTTCTTTGGTTTATACTCAAAAGTACAGATACATTATCATATAGACACCCATGTTGATAAAGTACATATTCATTTTAAATACTACATTTATTATAATTAAACAAAATTAGGGGAGGCACAGAAGTGAATGAAATTCAGAAGTGGGCTAGGAGCAAAGAAAGGTTGAGAACCATTGCTCTAACTCACTCACTCACCAAAGAACTCACTCCCCTCCACTCCGTCCCACTGCACTACACTAATTGAACTGAACTTAACTCGGCCGCTCGAGTGATACAGCCTCAGAGCGGACCATACAGGAAACACAGCTTCCAACAGTGCCTCCATTGTTGCGTGGGATCCACTGCCTGGCAACGGCTCCAGTACTGCTGCGTATTTACGAAGCTGTTGCCTATCAATGGGTCTATATGCCATGTTGTCGTTGTTTCTATCATTAGCATCATCATTATTTCAGATGCGCAGGCCATGACATGGCATACCGTCCCCTATTAATATCGCGCTTAGTTCGGACGATGGCATAAAAAATCAAGTTTCAAGGTGTTCCATAGAGACAAGCAACATTATGTTCAGGTGCTCGGGAAAACTGCAGAAGTCTGCGAGGCACTGCTGAAGCTCATCGGTTCTGAACCGCTGAGACATGCCCAAAGGTTGTACGTCAAGACTTACAAAGAAGTATGTGGCATATATTTCATACAATACCAAATGTAAGTAGAAAGAGCATAAGAAGGTCATGCAAAACTTTCTCTGTGTATGAAGTTTGTTCAATATGAGAAGTCTCTGTATATTGTGTTCAGTTTGAGATAGAAACTCACGTCGCTACTGAGGAAGGGATACGTGAGAATTGCCGGACACAAAGCGGTTGGCCTCCTGCGGCCAGTCATTTTGCTGGTAGGAATATCAGTACGGGGATTCTGTGAAATGTTGCGTTTCCTTTAGTTCTGGGTTAAAAATATCTGTTATTGAAAATTATGAAGCGTCTGTCACTATCGTAAACCCTCGCTAATCTGGGTGTTGGTAAATCCGGATCGAAAACAGCTGAGTTACATACTTTAAAAGACTCAAGGCATTTAGGAAGGCAGATGAGCCATTTGCCTAATCAGACAAAACTTTACAGTTTCTTCAAACCCGCATTATTTCGTTCAAAAAACAAGTACAACTTCTGAGTCTTCTATCGATGAATAAACGTACGGTCTTTTTATAGGCTCTGCAGTGATATTTTTATTTATTTTCATCAAACCTACTTACAACATTAAATGTTCCATTTATTTGTGTTCTAATATCTTTTACGGCTGCCTTTTGCTGCACTAATCCGGATTATCGCTTATCCGGATAACCTCCCCCAATTACTCCAGATTACCGAGGGTTTACTGTATTTATTTTGTAGCTGAAGGCCAAATCACTCAATAACTGACTGTTATAGTTAATCAAGTTCCGACGGAAAGAAATGTATCTGCTGCTTAGTATGGAACTGGGCAATGACCACTAGGATACTCTGCTGTCAGCTAAAGATTGAGAAAAATCCCTCCGTTAATCCACTCCCTTGTGCGTGCGTGCGCGCGCGTGTGCGTGTAAAATCAGATTTTACCGAATATGCACATCTTCAGGAATGTAAGTCTCTTCTTGAATACTAAATTCTGATTTGGAGCATACTTTATTTTTTCTTTGCCTTTCTTCTGTTTACTATAATTCTGAAAAGGAATGACGAATTACAAAATATTTTAAGTAACTTCCTTTTCAATTAGCAGAACGAAGCAGGTAACTCACCTCGTCTCTCTTAAGACGAATGGTTCTTATAAGAAGTAATTCTTTTTACCATGTATGCAACAGTACAGCAGCAAATAACCAACGATTTATGTTGTCATTGAAATTTCGATATTTATTTTGACCCTGGTGGATCTTAATTATATCACATGCTTGTCCATTTCTTCGTACGAGGATGAATCCAAATTCGCTGCTCCAGTATTCTCTACAAACCACCATACTGTCACCACACTGCCACAGCGTTCGACGTCTCGCAGACAAAACTGAGGCCAGAACCCGACGGATTCCTATGCCCACTGTGAGCATGACCGCCAGTCAAGGCGTTGTGTCTTGTCTATCCAGCGCGGTTCCGGGCTTCAAGTAAGACACGCCACGATTGGAAGGCATCCACAGGAATCGGGAAATGCAGCCGTACATACACACACACACACACACAGTTATTGCGACAGTCTGGGAGTGCTGCGGTTATCAGCTACAGAGATAACTGTGTGTATGTGTGCAGGGACTGCGCCAGCCAGGAGCCATCCAAATTTGTTCTAGAAACTTAACTGCAATTCTTAGCGATCGCTATCGACATATACAGGCAAAAGGCAAAGCTATCCTTGTAACAGGCCGTGGAAGCCCAAAGTGTTTTGAGACGTCAAGGCTCCCGCATTTTCTAGACAATCGGCTCACTGATGGCGGTGCGGTTGTCAGCCTTACATGCCGGTCTCTCTTTGCTCCCTGGAAGATTCCTGGTACTCATTTCTGTTAGAGGCTGAGTCGACCCAAGAGCCATAGTGCGGCTGGAAGGATTAAGTCAATTGAAAAATCCAGTGACCTCATAAGGAATAGAAACCGGGACCTCCCGGCTTGTAGTACAGTGCCTCAACCAACTATGCTACCGCGTGCCTTCCACGTATACATAATGGAACGAAATTTGTGCATAAACCCTCCACAGTGATATCCCCTGTCAATAAAAAAAACAAAATTCTAAAATACTGTACAACGTATCTCCTTTGACGTTTAATTTTCAAGATACGCATCACCGTCAAATGACGCCAGACATGAAATGCCTCACACCATTGCTGCCTCGTAGTTGCAATAGGTGTCCATTTTCAAGGCAGACGGCAGCGTGCCGTACGGCATTTTTCTGAACACGCCTCAACAAGTTCGCTTTGACCGTTGTCACGGCTGACTGCACAGGCGAGCTCCTTCCGATCTTGCCACACAGAAAATAAGCCATCGGAGTTAGATCCGGAGACCGAGGAGGCCATGCAATCGGCCCCCGACGTGCGGGGTATGTCGCATTCAGCCAAGTCTTTCCCACAGTGCGCTGGAGCTCCGTCATGGTGCAAACCAAAAACTCTGCCCCACAGCTACAGACACATCTTCAAGCAACCCTGACAGAATGGTTCCCAGGATATAGCTGAGCTGACAGCCTGTCAGGTAGCAGGTAAGGACGAACTACATGCCCCTGACGATTCCAACCCAAACGCCGACGCTGAAGCGGATGTTCGAAGATAGCATCAGGACTGTCCCGTGTCCAGAGGTGAAGGTGAACAGACCTTCCTTCACACATAATGCATGCTTCGTCTGTCCGCATAACGTTGCGTAAATACATCCTATCCGTAATTTGTTGATGTCATAACCACTTGCAAACTTGCGTCCGCAGACGGCGATCGTCTGGAAACAGATATGCACTACCCAAGAAGTGGTATGGATGCCATTGATCGTCATGAAGTACTTTGACGACTCTCGGTTGGGATAACCCAAATTCTCGTGAGATATCGCGTGAGATTCTCGACGGATCTCTTTCCAGAGCTACAGTTATGGCATGGGGGGGAGGAAGGTAGAGTAGTTATTTGAGGCACTATGCTACAAGCCGGAATGTCGTGGGTTCGATTCTCGATGATGTTATTGGATTTTTCAAATGACCTAATTCTTCCAGCCGCACTATGGTCCTGCGGGTCGGCTCAGCCTCTAACAGAAATGAATACTAGGACTACTCATGGGGGTAAAGAGCGACCGGCGCGTAAGGTTGACCTCACCGCCATCTGTGAGCCGACTATCTACAAAATATGGGGAACCTCGACGTCTCACAGCCCTATGGGCCTCCATGGCCTGTCACAGGGATAGGTTTACCTTTTTCTTCAGTTATGACATCTTCAGTGGCTGGTGTCTGGGTATTCGATCACAACTGACCCCTATTGTGCGCTGTCTTGATCACACACGACAACGCGCTATGTAGCGTCCTGATAAACAGCACTGCTCAGATGTTAGCTAATTGGGCCGCGCTATAGCTCAAGCGGTCAGTCGCTGGCTTCCAACCGCGGCGGACCGGGTTCGATCCCGGATCTGGTCAAGTGGGATTTGTGGTGGACAAGGTGGCGCTGGGGCAGGTTTTCTCCGAGTACTTCGGTTTCCCCTTCCAATCTTCATTCCACCAATTGCTCCACAATCACCCTCACCTATTATCTGGGGCTGGTACAATAGACCAGAAGTGGCCGCAGTACAAGGGACTTAGTCCCATCCCACTAGCAATAAAAATAAAAAGTTAGCTCATTTGAAGGTGACGTGTAATGTCAAAAACTAAGAGTTTAGGGATACATGTTGTGTAACATTTTTTACTTCATTTCTAACACTGAATCACGCTATGTAGAGCTTGTGCGAATTGCGTTTCACTCTGTATAGGCTTGCGCGGATTTGGAACGGTTTAGAACTGTGGTTTCTACTAGTGACGTTATTTCCCAAACGGCGCATGATTATATTGTGGTTACGTATTATGGAGTGACTACAGACGGGGGTTTTTGGATTGGTGATTGGATTTATTGACCTCTCTAACACAACTGGTAATTACACTTAATTATAGCAATATCGCCGATCTACACACTTTACAAATCACTGTTACACACACGAACTCTAGTGTTTTCAGTCTGTTGCTAGACGTCTTCTGGTAACGGATTCTGACAGGGTAGATTCTTCAGTTTCCGCGCTCACGTCCTCTCTGACGGCGGCTCCTCAGAGTGAGAGACACAGTTACTTAAGGACTGGCGCTTCACCGCCAATCAGTTAATCTTGGCGACAAGCCCCTTGGGACTCACAACCAGCATACTGCATACTTACTTCCATAGTTCTTATGTAACATCCTCTCTGATGAGAGGATGGGTCTGTAGTTTACAACTGCTGCTGATCCTCGCCAGCGCAGTCATTCTCAGGTCCGACTGCGGGTCTCGTGACAAATATTTTACTGTTCCAAATTCGAGACTACTCAAACCTGGAGGGCTAGGTCCCCGTATTTATATCCCCCGGGAACAGGGTGGCCCAGTTATAGCCCCAGGCAGTGGGTTCCCTCTTCGTAGCGTCCTGCGCTTCGCAGGGCTACGGTGGGGATATAAGACTCCGCCTCTACACGGGAGGAACTATTCCTACTTTAATTGCCATCCTTATAACCCCTTTGCACGGACCGAGTAGAAAACACCTTTTCCAAACGTACCTCTATTGTTGCATGCGTATCCGTTGCCGAGGGAACATGTTTACCGAGCTGTTGCCTAGAAACGGCTCTGGTATATTTACTTATGTCGCGGAAGTTGCATAATGGCTCTACATGCTACAATATTTTTCCTTTTCACACAACCACCGCTTAAACCACTTGATACGGCGTTTAGATGTATTTACTAATTGTATATTATTAGTGTATAATATAGCAAAATAAATATGAGGAAGAGTCAGCAAATAGGTCACAAATGGATATAAAACGTAAAATATGTGATATTCGAATCCGGAAACAAAAATGTATTTACCGACATATCCTCCACCAACATTGATACACTTGTCCCATTGCTTTACCAATGTGTCGAAACCCGCAGCACAGAAGATTTTTTACTGTTCTCTCAGCTCCTTCCGCACCTCCGTTACAACCTCTTCTTCACCAGCGAAACGTTTGCCACCAATGTGTGGACCTCTCTGCGCGACAAACACTTCCAGCCACAAATAAGAACAATTTCTTTATGAATATCCTTTGCATTGCATCCTTCTGCCCACAAAAAAAAAAAGTACAACAGAACCCTGGGCTGCCTTGGGTAGTACACTCAGGCACTGTCGCCATTTCGACTACTGAAACCAGCTTCTGAACATGTGCATGCGCGTCTGCTACGTAGACTCTCATGAAGCTGGACTGTGCTGCTACCTATTGATACATATAGAAAACCTGTTATGTCCATTACAGCTGTTTTACATCCTTTTGTGATCTATTTACTGACTCTCCCTCGTAGCGCGCCTTTTCTTACCCGAACACGTAACTTCCATGTTGACAAGAAAATAGAGAGACAATTTTCGGCCAAGGGGAAAGACTGCGGTCGAGATAAGTCCGCCGACTTCTCAACGGGTTCCACCCATTAAAGCAAGGCTTAAACGGTAGCACATTTAATTCGTAGTATTAACCTCTGGTAGCCTGTTACAACGGCGGTCTGATCCGTCTCAGAAAACCTCCACTATGGTTCAAGCCCGCAACGGGTTGGCCAGACAGTGACTCTGTTGCGACAGATGCAACGTCAAAATAAATACATGCATTGACTGCGCATGCGTTACCTTGGCTTGGCGGGCGAATGCGGAGTCGATTAACCCGCTCAGCTATCATGGTGCGGCATCGTGCGAACTCGACAGCGTCAATGTCGGGCACGTGGTTATGGTTGACGGTGACGCGCGGGTCCCTGAAATCAGGGCTCGTGAAAATACTGCCCTTACAGTGTGTGGAGCGCTGGACACATCGCCAGCGGACTTTGTCACCCATGGCTTTGTGCTTGGTGTACATGAACCCCAGGTGAATCACCTTGTGGTGCCCCTTGTTGGACTTGATGACCTCGAGGCGCGACACTGCGAACAAGCGACATACACGTGAAGAAGGAACGGACATTTACAACTTGCATTCTTGTTTCGGCAAGTGATGGAGGCAAGCACGCGCCCCGGAGATGTCTGCAATGCCATGCCTATCTCTCATACGATCGCGCGACCGACTTCCTTGGGACGTGACCAGAATAGAATTTAGAGAATGTGGGCCGTGCCACAGCTCAGGTGATTAACCGCTGACTTCTCACAGCAGCGGCCCAGGTTCGATCTCAGGTTAGTTATATGGGATTTGTGGTGCATAAAGTGGCATTGGGGCAAGTTTCCTCAAAGTACTTCTGTTTCCCCTGCCAGTTCTCATTCCGACGATGCTCCCATAACCCGGGGCTGGTACAGTGGGTCAATTACGGCCAATTACCAACGGACTCGGTCTCACTCCACTGTAAGGGCGAGAGCACACCAAGGAAACTGGCAAATGCAACGTAACAGCAATTTCCGAGAAATGTCGCGATTTCAAGCTGGCAACTGGTTTCCAGATTAGCAGGCGCACACTGAGGAAACTTATGTTTGATTAGTTTCTCACATAATCTTAAGTGGGTATATTCGTTCGACGTAAAGCAAGATTGTATTTTTTATTTTCGTGCACTCACTTACAATGGAAGATAATAATACTGATCCTGTCATAATATGGTGGTAGTTGAGACCGGCTGAGACGGCGTGAGAAGAGAGGACGACGACCATAAGGAAAATATTGGGATGTTAATTAATTTGTTTTAATTAAGACCAATTTATTTTACTCAAGAAATATCGCGTTCACACGCGATACGAAATTTTGACATACAGTGCAACTATTTTAGCAAGATGGAAGACACCTGATGATGGAAGTATACAGACGAAACACGTAATGTGGACGAAGGGTGAGTATATAATAGGTTTCATTTAAGACGGAAATATATGTGAAATAAATTAAATATTAATGCAACAGGATGCTTAAATATAATATCAGGGAAAGAAAACATCGGGTGCGTCCGTTCTTCTGTGACAGTTTAAACTGAGGCGCTTAACCTGGATCCAGACGCCTTCGTCTCGTGGGAAATTCTTTCCCAAGCCAAATCTCCGTTCTGCCTAGCATAGTCTGGGTGGCGTTTGTCATATACCAGGATCTTGCTCCATTAACTGCACAAAAACAAAAGCTTCGTCAATCTTTTGTGTCATTTTAATAAATAAATGAATCACTGAAGCGCGTTAGAGAAGAGCTGACATTACGAAACCACGCGGAAAAGTATTTGTGAGAAGACTGGCAGACTCCGTTGTTTGGAAGTTCTGTTTCTCAGTCTTTCCGCAAGTTGCGCTGCCGTTTTCTCAATTTGCACTGCTCCATTCAGTAATCTGTGTTCAACTCAGTCTGGTAACAATTCTCGGAAATTGTGGTTGCGTTGCGGTTGCCAGTTTCCTGAGTGTGTGTGTCCTTGACTTAAGAGCCAACAAAATCAGGAAGATGATCGTCCTTTACTAAATAGCCACCTAGAAAGAACTGTTACTTCGTAGGAGTCAAGCTCCTCTTCAACAACGCTGTAACAATTATTAAGTTTTTTTTTTTTGCAACTTCAAGGCATTATATCAAATTCCCTGGATATACTGTTCAATCATCATTGCATTAAGCTCAATTTCAAATTTTAATTTTGTGAACTGATATAATAAAAATTCTTACATTAATATTACGATGCGTTACTTCGGTCCTCCGAAAGCAGCCTACATGGTTCATCAACAACGAGAAATACAGTTAAAAACATGCTTTCTCAATGTTCTCGAAACTTTCGTCACTACTGATAACACATTCCCAGAGACTGTGACGAAGCCAGGTACACACACACACACACACACGCACGCAAACACAATCTCCGTGGTTATAGTCCGCAAGCAACCGCCGCTTGTCGGCGAAGTTAGTGCCAAATTTAGCGGCTAGATGGTGTCGTGTGGTCAGCGCAACGAATCCTCACGAGGCTGAGTGGACCCCGTTCTAGACCCACTACTTCTCAGAAAATCTGGTAGCGCCGGGAATAGAACCCGGACCTCTGAATCTTTGTCAGGAACTTTGACCACTAGACAACAGAGGCGGTCGACGAAGCCAGCCACTCGTGCCGAAATTCTTAAAACAAGAGCCAAATAAACAGCAATCAAATCAGGCAGTCATCCTGTACCCGTGTCACTGCCCGGTCTGAGGTTAAATGATTAGACAGAAATATCACAAGCGTTTAAAAAAGAGTTGCAAAAGGTACCGCTTAAAGTAGACGCTCGGTTCGCCTGTGCTGCCACCCCGATCCTGTGAAAGTTACGTGACAACAAGCTGACCGCAGACATGGTTGGACAGTGACAGTTGAGATATTACAGGTTGACTCACTCGGGGGACGCCCTAAATTAATAATTATAAATCACACTGTAGTTTACCGATGAAGACGAAAGTCGGCGAGTACACACCTTCGTACATGTGCAGACAACTGAGCTACACAAGATGTTGAAATTGGTTCTCTTCCGCCTCGAGACACAGGCCGACACAATGTTCAAATGTACGCGAATGTTCCATCCAGCATGGCAAGAATACATTGCAGAAATGGAGGCGAATCAGGCAGGAGGCACCGAACCAGTTTTCCCAACTGCCGCTTCCACTGGGAAATAATTACGTGATCTACACATACTAATTCGGGGACCTCTCGGAGGGAACCAACCAGTACACTACTAAGATGCATCTCATCTTTCAACAAACTTTTCCATTTAAGAGTAATATCGTTCATGGCCGCGTAATAGCTCAGGAGGTTAGTAGCTGGTTTCCCACCGCGGCGACCCAGGTTTGATCCTAGGTAAAGTCATATAGGATTTGTGGTGGACAAAGTTGCGCTGTGGCAGGTTTTCTGCGAGTACTTCGGTTTCCTCTACCAATTCTCATTTCACCAACTGCCCCACACTCATCACCTATCATCCGGGGCTGGTACAATAGGCCAATTAGTGGCCGATGTACCAAGTGGACTCAGTCTCACACCGCCACAAGAACCAAAAATGTTATAATTCATTAATTTTACGTTATCTGCGAGTATTTTGTGAGCCGGGATATCGTAATCAGTATAGAGACTAGCTACGGGCTGGACGACCGAGGGGTCGGGGTTCGAGTCCCGGTAGGTTCAAGAATTTTCTCCTCTCCACGTCTTCCAGACCGGCTCTGGGGTCCACCCAACCTCCTATACAATGGGTACCAGAAGTTCTTCCCCCGGGGGTAAAGCGGCTGGGGCAAGAAGCTGATCACTCACCTGCAGCTAGCGCCGAGGTCATATATCCACTCCCCCATACGCCTTCATGGCCTACTGCTTAATTAGTTAAGCACAGGAACAAGTTTAATTTTGGTTTATTAAAAACGATTCCAGTTACTCTTATTACATGATGCCGAATGGACTGATCACCCGTCCAATGAGTCCTACCGACTGTCTGTAAGATTTATAATTTCATGATTAATTCTGAATGGGAACAAGGCAGACAGCCTAATCCGTCATGGCAAAAGAAGAACAGAGACCGTCGAGTGATGGAATTAGTAAATAATGAATTGCAAAGATGTGGAAGGAGGAATTCGCCTGTTTTTAGATACTGTCTCTGTATTGGCTGGAGGAACTGAGGAAAACAATAAAAACTTCAGTCGGCCTCTGGGCACACATTTGAACCCCGAAAATTGTGAATATTAAGGCGCGCTACCCACTTGACTTATTCTCCCATCTATGTCTAGATCTCCCAAAATGGTGATCACTTTTCAGCTTTTGCAACAAAAATTTCATACACACTACTAATCTCTCCATGCGTTCAATATGCTCAGACCATTTCATTCTTCATTGTATTACTCTAATATCTACTGGCGAGTAATTAAGTTAGGTTCTCTTTGTGTCCTTCAGAGGTGACCAGTTCATTGACAGAACACTCCACACGACAAACCTGATCACCACATAAACATGCGAATACAAACACACTGTTCCTCACAACTGGAAGGTACTTCATTAAGCCACGTCATTCATTCATCAATGGCTCTACAGCCCTCTGTTGGGCCCTGGCCTCTTCTTCAGTTTTCGTAATCTTTCTTACACAGACGGTAGGACTCCTTGGACGAGTGATCAGCCCGTCGCAAGGCCGCTACCCACACACAGGACAACACAAACAGAATAAACGCACACATAGACATCCATGCCTTGAGTGGGATTCGAACCCACAATCTCAGCGTTCGAGCGATTGAAGACAGTTCTTGTCAGACTGCGCAGCCATCGTGATCGGCACTTAATTGTACCATCAGCAATGAATCTCGATGTAATTAGATTTTCATTAAGGAAGAAGTTTTACCTTTGTATATAATTTTTAAGATATAAGATCTGTATATATTCATACGTACGTACGTATTGCAAACATGTGCAGTGTTTCATGTTAAAATTGATGAAACCTCTGATCATGGTCAAGCCAGGCCGAAACACGTACTGTTATTTTTGTATTCATAATAAACTAGTCATAAAAATAAAGCTAGCTCTGTAACAGGACGGGGAGGCCCACAGGATTGCGAGATGTTCAGATTCCCACATTTTCTAGACAATCGGTTCATAGATGGCGGCAAGGTTATCAGCCTTACGCGCCGGCCGCCCTTAACCCCCAAGAATATTCCTGGTACTCATTTCTGTCAGAGGCTGAGTCGACCCCAGGATCATAATGCGACTGGAAGGATTAGGCCAACTGAAAAAAAAATCAAATGACCGCATCGGGAATCGAACCCGCGACATTTTGGCATGTACAGTGCCTCAACATAATTAGGTATCTGTCTTAAAGGAGGGAAATGTTCTTTAAGGACCACAGGGACCAAGCAGTAAATAAGTACGTAACCAGGCCTATAGATATCATGTATGGTGTAGGAAATTGTTTTTCCTGATGCTTTGTTAAATATTCATCATATAGAAAAATAAATACATCTTCTAGGCTCCAGCTTTCGAAAAATTCTGTATTTTATGAAATGACAGAATTTTACAGTGTTGTGACAATCCAAACCTTTTAAAACTCTTCAATGGACGCTATATTCCTCTCTAGCTATTTCAATAGAGTGACTGATTTATTGGGGAAACCGATGCATTAGCTTGTAATGACTTGCTTTTCGCATTTGGACAGGAACAACTGCCTTGTTTTGTTACCTGCAGCTTGGGTGACCGCAAAACGGACACGGCCATCACGAAAAGCCAAGTCTGTAGTTTGCCGAAGATGTAAATTTTGTTTTGCTAATAGGGTAGCTGTTATAAAAGTGTCTTCGGAAGGGTGTAATTGGACCCTAAACTAAGAAATAACCTCTTTCACATGTGGGGTTCCGGGTTCAATATCTTTGGATCTCTTTATTCTCAAAGTTAGTAATGTGATTGTCTAGTGCTGATGGTATGATGAATTGGCAGTTAAAATCAGCCAATAGGAAACTATTCTTGTCTGGGAGAAAGGCCGTCGGTTCAAATCCTATACAATGGATGAAGCGACGCTCCCGCAGGATAGACTGGGCAGAAGTACTTGTCATTTAGAATTCATCAGAGGCAGACGTCATTGGGCTGCACTCTCCAAGTTTATTTAAATTTAACAGTGTTTATTTGGTTCGATTAATCTTTGATAATAATAAAAAGGGCACATTACTCCGTACTTGCTAATAAAGTTATAGTGTTTGCTTCTAATTTGTGATTAAGCAGAAAATAGTGACTTGGATTTCTAGCAGTGGACTAGTTTTAAATGTGCAGTTTCCTCGTTGCCTCAGTTATTACCGTGACACGGTCCTAAGAAGAGTCAAGTGTTCTACCGAAGCCGGCAAATAAATAAAAACGGAAAGGGGACGGTTACAAGAAGTGGCAGCCAACGTGAGCGGTTACAATGTATATATTTAGTTACAAATTTCTAAGTGGTACTTGATTTTATAACTTTTACATTTTAACATTTTTATACTTTCATGTCCTTCAAATCTCTAACTTTAGTAATGAATTTTATTAGAATAGCAGTATATAGATATATGCTAACCTTATAAATATATTGTGACATGTCTAACCGTTGCTGGGCAACGGGAGGTGGAACGAGTTACCACGAAGACAGACCCTTGATAAACGGTCGATTGCCAAGTTATGCAACAGTGGAAACGAGGTTACGCAACAGTAAGGAAAGCGGTGTTTGTCCGTGCCGAGCCGAGCAGAAGCGCGGGTTGCTACGCAGCTTTGCCCAGCAACGCCTTTGTTAACACGGCGTCACGCAACAGGGGAGCCCGTGCAGCGACTGTTGCTAGGCAACCGATAAACACGGCGTCACGCAACACTGAAAGCTATCACGTAACTGTTTTCTGTGTTGTCAGTGCGGAAGCTACATAAGAGGAATATTCGTCAGTGAGAGGGAGTAACCAGTCAGTTGCAGTCTAGCAGTTCGCCGGAGTGAGTTGAAGTCCAGCAGCTACGAGTTGTACCGAGTGAATGGAAGTGACTACAGCAGGAGAAGTAATTGTGATATTGCAGATGGCAGTAATTGTGAAAGCGTGAATTGTGTAAATGTAAGAGCGAGTGTTCATTAAATTCGCTACATCCAAGACGGCGTGAAGTTATTTGTCGCGTGATATACTCAACACGTGACAATATATTCGCTTACAACAATAGACATCTGTTGCATAAAAATGGATCCATATCATGACTACTAATTTTAATCACTTGAGTTACAGATCATAAATGAGGTGCCTGACGATGACCTAAATTATAGGTCGAAACACGTAGCGCATTTTACGCTTACATTAAATAAGTAAGATATAAACCAACATATGTTGTCTTCACTGAAGATATTCCCGCTATATTCGTTGTGTTGACGGCTACGTAAGATGAATATTGAATATTTATGTAAAGCAGAGGTTATACTAAGTTAATTCGGATCAAAATTAAATTATAAATATTTAAACAGACGTTGAATATGGACCGACCAGCTCCGTTGGTACTGCGTCTGGACTACCGAAGAATCCGAATGCTTTCCAATACAGGCAAGGGATTTTTCTTTTATGCAGAACGTGCATACCGGCTCTGAAGCCCACCCTTCGCAAGCTTCCTGTGTAGCGAGTACCCAGGGGTATTTCTCCATCTAGTGCCGAGGTGAGGTACGTGCAGACCTACACGTACGCTCCCCCATATCTCCACGGTGTGGTTCTTAATTAAGCACAGGAACAATGCTCCTTAAGCTTAATTACTATTCGCGCTATAAGTACATTTTAAACTACTGAAAGTGCCGTTAAATTAACCATAAAACGTTCGAAAGGGGGTATTTTCATGATGTGAAGTCACCATCTGTGCGAATGTTGTCCCTGTGCTTAACTAATTAAGCACTACTCTATAAAGACGTGTAGGGGAGTATATGTATGGATCCACGTATTATTGATCTTGGCACTAGTTGGATGCGACTGATCAGCATCGCGCCCCGGCTGTTTTATCCCCATGGAAAGAGGCCCTGGTATCCACATCACCTGAGTATATCTAATTTATTGATCTAATCTCAATAGTTAAAACCAGTAACATGTTCAAGTTCATAGATGCGAACCGTCATCAAGTGCAACTTTTTATGATTGTTGCCTCGTACAAAATTTGCGCATTGCTGTCTCATGCTCGTTTTTTGCAGTGTCAGTGTAGCGACGTCGCATGGTTCTTCAGAGGTGAAGCACTGGACACGAGAGCCACACAGCGGTGAACTATGGGGTCACATATAATATTTGAATAGATCTGAGAGTGCAGATTCTCGAATGAAATGCAAACCGACAAAATTTTGACATTCCGAAGCAGTAATGATCCCGCTGTCATCCATCCCAGTACAAATTGCATTGTTCGCTGGCTACACTAACCACGAAATGTGAAATAAATCATCACGCAGATAAGGACGGTCTAACGGCCGCAATGTATCACTTGCCCGTGGAAAGTACTATTCATTCGTTCGTTCGTTCGTTCATTCATTCATTCATTCATTCATATCCATGTTGCCCCTTCTGGAGCATAGGGCAATGGTGAAACGCTTCGTTTCACTTCAGTTTCTTAATCTTAAAACAGCCGGTAGGACTCCTTGGATGAGGGATCAGCCTGTCGCAACGCCGCTACTTACATAGACACAGAATAGATGCAGTCAAGTATCGATGCCTTGAAGGGGATTCGAACCCATTATCCCAGTGATCGAGCGATCGAAGAGAGTTCATGCGTTACACCGCGCGGCCACTGAGATCGGCGAGAAACACTAGAGGAAATATACTCTCCCCCAGTAGGCACAGGCACAAATTGGAGCACGCGGTGATGTAGTTGAGGCACTATGATACCAGCCGGAAGGTCGCGGGTTCCAGTCCTGCTGAGGTCATAAGAGTTTTCAATTGAGCTAATCCTTCCAGCAGCACTATGGCCCTGGGGTCGACTCAAACTCTAACAGAAATGAGTACCAGGAATCTTCCTGGGGGTAAAAGTGTGGCCGGAGGGTAAGGCCGACAACCTCACGGCCATCTGTGAGCCGACTGTCTATGAAATGTGGCAGCCTCGACGTCTCACAACCATATGGGCCTCCACGGCCTGTTAGAGGGACAGCATTACCTTTTTACCTTCATATATCTCCACAAACTCAGGAACGGGCTGGATGAATGTCCTTTCTAAACCAAAATCGAAACAGCCTGACAATTTTTCTTGTGAAATTCTCCAATATAAAATTTCATGAAACTCCTTCCAGCGGCTCTCCAGTTATTTCATACGGACGGCTCGAGCGAACTTCTTAGACGCTCCATAAGGTCACGAACGCTTCTAAACTGAATTCTGATCAGTTTCGGATATGCCATTTAACAATTAGCCGTTAACTTCGGATTATGTGACAAAACATCCGGTTAAATACATAACAACGCGATTCACCAGTCGTAAAACTGCCTTGCTGAACCAGCATTAAGTACCCGTTCTTTGCTTTCCTTACCAGCAGCACAATACACTGCAGCCAAAACTTTGAAGAAGGAATAACATTCCTATGACCGCTTCTGTGGTCTAGTGGTAAGACTTCCTGGCTACAGATCCAGAGGTCCCGGGTTCGATTCCCGGCGCTACCAGATTTTCTGAGAAGTAGTGGGTCTGGCACGGGGTCCACTCAGCCTCGTGATGGTAACTGAGGAGCTATTTCAAGGAAATAGCGGCTCCGGTCTAGAAAAACGAAATTAACGTCCGTGGGGATCCGTTGCGGTGATCACGCGACACCCTCTATCCGCTAAAGTTGGCACTAACTTCGCCGACAAGCGGCGGTCGCTTCGTCGGTATAGTTCGCTTGCTGACTACAGGACACGGAGTTATATAACATTCCTATATGGTAAAAGCTATTCCTGTAACAGGCTGTAGAGACGAACAGGGTTGTGAGACGTCGATGTTCCCAAATTTTTCAATACGATCGGCTCACACAGATGGCGGTGAGGTTGTCAGCCTTATGGGCCGGCCGCCCTTTACCCGGCAGGAAGATTTCTACCACCCATTCTGTTAGACGCTGAGTCGACCCCAGCTGGAAGGATTAGGTCAATTTCAAAATCCAGTTACCTCATCGGGAACCGAACCCGCGAACTTCCGGCTTGGAGCATAATGCCTCAACTAACTGCGCTACCGTGTGTTGCATTCACTGCTAAATAATGTCTTGTCGTCATTCTTTTGCATCCTTAAAAATTTGAAGCAAATTAAAACTTCCTGGTCATTGGGACTACACTGAATAGTGTATCACGCATTTTTACAAACGAGGAAGAAGACGTAAGAAGATGCTGGATGACCTTGGGGACAGAAGAGGATACTGTCATTTGAAGGAGAAAGCTCTAGATCGCATTAAGTGGAGGAATTGTTTTGAAAGAGACTGTGGACCTGTCGTCTTGACAGATTACTGATGATGATGATGATGATGTTAACACTGTAACACGCAGCATAACAATTAATACACTCACTCAAGTTTTTGGTAAAAAACAAAATTGCAATACACAGGATGCCCATGGCGTAACTTGCAAACATGGGCCCGTTCTGCAATGAGATGTGAAGAAAACGAGATTACATTTGTAATTTTTGCAATACTGTCATTTATTTTGAGGCACATTATTATATAAAAAAAGAAAAGCTATCTCTGTAGCAGGCCGTGGAGGCCCACTGGGTTGTGAGACGTCGAAGTTCCCACATTTTCTAGACAACCATCTCACAGATGGCGGTGAGGTCGTCAGCCTCAAGCGCCGGCCGCCCTTTACCCCTAAGAAGATTCCTGGTACTCACTTCTGTTAGTGGTTGAGTCGACCTCATGGCCATAGTGCCGCTGGAAGGATTAGGTTAATGAAAAATCCAATGATCTCATCGGGAATCGAACCAGTGTCATTCTGCCTTATAACATAGTGCCTGAAATTATATTGTGGCGTGCCGCCAGGAATCCGGAATGGTTGAGGAGATCTTGGTTGATTTCCTTGGCAACGAGCTACGTTCCCGCTACAGCATCGGAAAGCATCCATCGCTATACAGCGGCTAGCAATCTAACAGTGGAGTTTCCACACGAAGTGTTCGAAGCATCGTTTCGATACCAGCGGACGGAATGAGCCCTTCGACATGGTGCGTCCTATTGAGTCCGCGTGCAAGTTATAAAAATCCAGCTTCGAGGAGACCAGTCAGTAACACGTGTGGAGGCGGGGTCGAATACCTCCACTGTGACCCTGCAAGGCGACGAAAAGGGAAGTCTCAAATCTGAGAGTGTAAAAGAAGGTCACGAGTCCCAAGGGACTCGGACCCGAGAAAGACCAGCAGCATATACAAAAGACAGACCCGTCCTCTCATCAGAGAGGGCGCCCCACAAACACAAGACCGTAACTGTCAAAGAGTAATAAATATCTGGTCATGAGCCCCCAGATGGGGCTCGACACCAAGACTTACTGACTGACTGACCGTCAGTCGCAATGTGACTTTGACCAGTCGGAGTTCTTAGTGTGGCTCCAACTAGAACAGAAGGAAGCTCGCATCCGACAAAGCGAACAGAAGACTTCACCGAAATTAGCGGCGCAAGGAGCAATATAACAGTGTCGTAAGAAACGTCTAATGACGTTATAAGTGGATGATGATTGTACTTGTAAGTGCAGAAGAGATGGGCCAATAAACATCCGAGACCCGCGTCAATTAATTTATTTGCGGCGTTACATAGGCAACACGCGACATTATTATTATTATTATTATTATTAGTAGTAGTAGTAGTAGTAGTGCCGGTCACGGCAGCCGAGAGGTCTAAGGCATGTACTGTCTTCACTCGCTTGGAAACCGGGATCGTGGGTTCGAATCCCACTTAGGGCATGGATGTTTAGTTTGTGTGTGTGCGTTTTTCTGTGTTTGTGTACAGGTAGAGGCCTTGCGACAAGCTGATCACCCGCCCAAGATGTCCTACCGAATGTGTAAGATCTAGAAAAACCGAAGTGAACGGAGAAGTTCATAGAGGTAGGCCTAGGCCCACTAGGGTTGTAGTGCCAAGAGGGGGGAAGTAGTAATAGTGGTAGTGGTGGTAGTAGCAGTAGTAAATTTAGATTACTTTCTAAACTGCATCTTCAATTACTCACTATAATTACTTGACACGAAAATGGCCACCCTGATCGTCAATGCACATTTGAGCCCTTCGTGTAACTGAAGTAACAGCCATCTTCACAGAGTCAAGATCATTTCTGATGTGAGCCCGGAGTCCATTATTCGATTCCGCAATTCGGCCTACTCTCGGACTTGACAGCATAGGATTACACAAGGGATTCGTGCGACCCCAGAAAAAGCAGTCCGAAGCCCATCTCTAGTGGTCTCGCTGACTACTACTACCACTAATAATAACAATAATAATAATAATAATAAGATAAAGTTGTCCCTGTGCTTAACTAATTAAGCACTACGCCATGAAGACGTATGGGGGAGCGGATGTATAGATCCACGTTTTGACCTCGGCACTAGTTGGAGGTGAGTGGTCGGCTTCACATCCCGGCCGCTTTACCCCCGCGAAAAAAGCCCCCGGTACCCACTGGATAGGAGGATGGGTGGGCTCCAGAGCCAGTCTGGACGAATAATAATAATAATAATAATAATAACGCAATCTAAAATTAAATGGAAATAATAGAAAAATTACAAATGCAACATCATTCAGATTTTGTTCACACAGCGCTGCAGATGGAACTATTATTACTGCAACTTTCCGATTCAAAACAATCCCACAGATGTCCTGTTGCGGGACATTCTGTATCGTGCTGGAACTTGAGGGATTAGCCCTGCCACAAGGCCGCTACCTACTCAGGAAAGCACAAACGCAGTATAAACGCAGACATCCATGCCTCAAGTGGGATTCGAACCCACGATCCCTGTGTTCGAGTGGTAAAACATACTTCATGCCTTAGATCGCGCGGCCACGTTAGAATATAATTTCTAAATTCTTCAACAGGCAGGAAATTTCATGTAAGCTTATGACATCTATGAACTCCTTTCGGCACTAAAGTATATAATGATGATCCAATCCCATCTACTTGAGAAAGTTTATCATTACATTAAGGACGTGAGCCCCGTCAGGATTTTTTTTCCAGGAAAGAAGTGGGGGAGACAATGTTACTTGCAAACTTATGTTTAAGCTATTCTGGATCATTCGTAGAGATCGGCCTTCGGCAGTCGGTATCGAACATTTAAAAACAATCTCTAAGTTTTATTACTAAAATTTGGTATACTTCTTTATTTTCCTGTTTGTGTATTTCTCCAAATATCCGGGGTAGGGGGTTACAAGCTTGCAACCCCCCCCCCTGCCGGTGCCCATGTTTGAAACAACGGATGTCGCTATAGTAATTAAATAATTTTTATGGGAATATGTAGCCACAAAGATCAAAATAAATTAAAGTTTACATGTGGACTTAAAAATTTCGGAATTGGGATTCGAAGAGCATCCACAAACTATAAACCAGCAGTTTCGTATTGCCCCAGTAGCTTCTGCAATCGCAGTTTCCTGATACAAAATGTCATAAAGTATTTTCGTAGAAAGCAGGAAACTGACAATACCGACAGAAAACTTGAACTTTAACATCGCATATCTCAGATGTGAATGAAACTCAATATATACGAATTTACGAGCCGAACCTAGGCTTTTACCAGAGTGTGTTGGTGAAAGCCCGAAAAGGCAACTATTCGCGTCTTATTTCGGGGTTTTACCATTCTCTGATCGCGTCACATTCTACGGGAAGATGGTAAAGGCAAGAAATTTCTTTTTTACTACTTGAAAAGAGTTTAAAATGTACAAAGAACAAAAATATATAAGCAAAACATAGAGACGGGTACAAATTTAGTAAACTCGCTCTTGTAATCGATTTTTTTTTCTATTTTCGGTTTTGTAAATTACAATTTTTCGGGCTATTACCAACGTTCGACGCGTAAATACTAGGTTTTACCAAAATTCGTGCTTTTATGACAACATATACACAAGCAATGTACACGTAAACAGCGACGAAATTAATTGTGGCTGAAAATTGGAATAACAAAGATGATATAATATAGCTGAGTTGGGGTCTTAAAGAGTTGTAACGTCGTGTAACTCGGAGGGCCCGAACTGCACGCCGTTACAAATCCAGAAACTCGCATTCTTCACGGCCACTGAACCTCAGATCTGTGATACAATATCGTTTCGGCGAGCTGTCTGCCTGCCTCAGTAACACCCATTCATCAGTTCCCCTTCACCGTGATAGCTCAGACAGTATGTGTAGTGCGTCGCAAGGGCAGCGTCACAACTGACGTCACAAAATTCTGTGCGTCGCGGCAAAATGGGCAGCACTCCTGCATCGTATTCGGGATGTCCCGGGTTCAAATCTCAGCCTGAGCACCGCCTATTTCCTGAATATCCTGCAGGCAAATATCGACACAGCGCCTTAAAATTGGGCGCTACCGCTTGCTCACACTCCTTTCCAATTCATGGTCCACACATCGTCCCATCAGTCAAAGTTTTATAAACAGCGCTACTAACGTCGGTAAATAAACCACAACCAAAAAATGCACATGACAGTGGTGTACACTAACTGGGTCTCGAACCTGGTCCGTGTGGATAGATACTGCTGACATGAAGCTGGCTCCTGAGTCATTGCGCTGGGTGCCATATTGGCAACGAAGCGAGATAGAGGGAGAGACAGAGACAGAGAAAACAAGTGACATTACAGACCAAAGCGATCGAAGGCAGAGCGGTACCGTTTTGTGCCTTTGCCTCTCAAAATCTCGACACACACACAACACACAAAATACTCACTGTTTCTTGCGAGCTGTGGCTCCCAGCTCGACGCATAAAATCGCAGCGGTTTATTCACAAAAGGCACTGCAGCTTGAATTCCAAGGATGTAGTGGGGACGAACTGAACGCCATGCAGAGGGGGAATTGGAAGCGGTGGGAAGGATAAGGGGAACTAACGGCAAGCGGTACAACCCTGCACAAAAACATGTTAGCCTCACCCCGATGGGGCCGCCACCTGGCGGGGAAACCACACAACGTGATTTCTTTTATGCGTTATTAAACGACGCCGTCAAGTAGCTAGACTATACGGCGTTGAAGGGTAGGAGTACATTTGCCTGGGAGGTCTGAGGAAAATCACAAAAGAACCTCGTAACAACCGAAGTCCTGGCCGAGAATCGAACCAAGCACCTCTCGGCTACGAGTCTCGAGCATTAGCGCTAAGTCAACTTGTTTGATTGACACGTGATTGTTTCTCTGTAATTTCTTTGTCAGAAGCCCTCACGATATACAGTGCCGAATGACTGGACGATAGTGAATAATGACTTGGAAAGGTTGTGGAAGGAAGAGATCCTGGTCTGATTTAAGTTACAGGGAGGATTTATACTTTGTTGACCGGTTCCACGGCTCTCCACTTCACGGTGGCCGATGAGCCGCTTGCTGAGAGGAGCATTCACCTACATCTCCTCTTTTCTCATGGCATACAACAGTTTACGTAAGAACGAGGACACGTTTGTGACTAGAAGTAATGAAAGTGTATTTATGAAATAGCTATACTGTAATCAGACCCGTGCAAACACGCGGTCACATGTATCTGAACTCGGTGCCATCTGCCGTCGCGAGTCGCTGATCGCACAAGACACTACGTAGGAGCTGTTATCATCAGATCACCATTATCGACGGGTGACGAATATTAAGTGTTTTAAAGGAACATCCAAATGTCATTTAATTAATCTTCTTCCTTTTTTCTCCATCTGACCCTTCAACTCGGTCATCAGCCATTGTTACTGTGAGTCTAGAATGCCTTTGTGAATTGCTAGATTCTATTTTCACCACAGGCGAGAACCAAAATCACCACACCGGAGATCTGGCTGAACACACACGACTTCTCTTCCGTAAGGTTGCCTATTTCAAGGTATGACGAAACATGAGAGATGTTTCCGACGACCAATAACGTCTTGTCTTTCATCCTATCCACTCAGGTTTTAAAAAGACTGGGGATAGCTCAACTGGTATAAAGACAGGCTGCGGGCTGGACAGGTAGGGTTTGACTCCCAGCAGGGGCAAGAGATTTTTTCTTCTCCACAGCGTCCAGACCGGTTCTGGGGCCCACACAGCCTTCTAACCAATGGACACCTGGGGGTAAAGTGGCCTGCGAGTGAAGATGACCACCACCCACGTTCATCTAGTGCCGAGGTCGAGAACAGTGGAGTTATACCTCCAATACATACGTCTTCGTGGCTTATTACTTAAGTAATTAAGCATAGGGACAACTTAGCCATTCAAACAGGTCCTTTTTGACCACAGTGTCCATGCTCTGCCTCTCCTGCCTTCCCTCACTTCACGTTAATTCACACATCGGTAATTTCTCCCAGTCCCTCTGCTCCTAAAAACGATCCTTCGAGAACCGCATATTCTCTGACTGCTCTCCTTAATCCCCTCAGGGCCTCGGCCATGATACTCGCTTTCCTCATAATAAAAAAGGCAACACGCCTGTAACACGCCGTGGAGGGCCATAGGGTTGTGAGACGTCGAGGCTCCCACATGTTCTAGATAATCGGCTCACAAATGGTGGTGAGATTGTCAGCCTTATGTGCCGGCCGCCCTATACCCACAGGAAGATTCCTGGTACTCATTTCTGTCAGAGGCTAAGCCGACTGTAGGTCCACTGTGAGACTAAAAGGATTAGGACAACTGAAACAAATCCAACGACCTCATAGGGAATCGAAGCGGCGACCTTTCGGCTTGTAGCACAGTGCCTAGACCAACTACTCTACCGAGTGCTCCGCCCTCTCCCCACATTCGCACCACTTTTCCAAGACAGGCCTACTCTTCACTCTACTTGAGACAGCATGTCCCCCCGAAACTCTGCCAATTATCTACTAGCCTACCCGTCTCGGTTATAACATCTCACCACGGACCGTGTAGAAAGCAACGTTCATTGTTGTGCTCCAATCTTTCCCCTGGGAATGTGTTTGTTTGTGATGACGTTACTCAGTAATGGATGCGTATACTTGCTTATTGAGAATCTATTTTCTAGAAGCGGATGCTGTTTCATTGTTTGTTGTGAGGTCAGGAATTAAAGACGAAAGCAAGAGCAGAAAACGCTGACACGCGGAGTCGAAGGTTAAGGTTAGAAAAAGATCAAGACTATCTGATAGGACGTTAATTCATTGTGCGTTTTACAATTTAATTTTAAGAACGATAGCTTTTAATATTAAATATTTGTGGCATTATCTTTCAATTTTTAAATTATTTTTATTTTGAATTTACTTTGTGCTATGTGCTCTTCTTTTAATGACTTCTATTATCAAATGTGTATGTCAGGTAGAGATCAGTTTTGCATGTTACTGAATTATATAATCTTGTCACAATATATTGGTTCAGAATAATATTAAATGATGCTAGGTTAAAAAAGTGTTCCTGTGCTTAACGAATTAAGCACTACGCCATGAAGGCGTATGAGGGAGTGCATGTATAGATCCACGTTTTCTTGACCTCGGCATAGTTGGAAGTGATTGGTCAGCTTCATGCCTCGGCCGCTTTACCCCCGGGGAAAGAGCCCCCCGATACCCATTGGATAGGAGGTTGGGTGCACACAAGAACCAGTCTGGACAATTTGGAGAAGACAAAATCTTGACCCTACCGGGACTCAAACTCCGACCTATTGGTCGTCCAGCCCGTAGCCAGTCGCTATACCGACTACGCTGCCCCAGTTCATATAATATTCCATACATTTATCATTATATCTTTCTTTAAAGAAAACCTCTGAAACTTTTAGTATAACCCCGTTTATTACGATAGTCAGCAAATATGTCCCAAATGGATATAAAACGTAAAACATGTGATATTCGAAACTGGAAAAGACGTTTATTTCTCGACATATCCTCCACCAACATTGATCCACTTGTCCCATCACTTTACCAAAGCGTCGAAACCCGCAGCACAGAAGTCTTTTTGCTGCTGTCCCAGCCACTTCCGCACCTCCGTTACAACCTCTTCGTAATCAGCGAAACGTTTGCCACCAACGTAGAACCGCTTTACGTGACAAACACTTCCCAACGTAAACACGAGGCATCCCTTTATGAACATCCTTTGCGCTGAGCCCTTTGGCCCACAGAAAACGCACAACGGAACGCTGCTCTTCAGTAGTACACATCAAGCAGGGCCGCCATTTTGACTTCTGAAACCAGCCTCTGAACACGTACATAAGTAGTATATAGAAACGCGGGGACCACCCCAGTTTATACATACTACCCCTTCCTCTCACCCAAGTGATTCACGAAATCGAACAAAAACGTTTAAAAATTACTATTACCAAAAATCCAATTGAACAACAAAAAGTGTCTAGAAGTCGCATAAAAATCACAAAATGTGCATATTTTGTGTTCGGTCAAAATACGTTGATAACTAGCAAAATATGTTGTGATGTTCATAATACTACTATAAAATATAGTTGGTTTTACTTTTTATATAATAATACAATTAGAAACATGTATCAGCAAACAAGCATAAGCAAGAAATCTGGTGTCGTTGCATACAAAAAAAAATCTTGGTCTTCCTTAAAATAAAATCTGTGTTCATTCATCAAAAATAAAACCTGGAACCGTACATAAAGATGTGGGGACAACCATTAAAATAAAAAAATCTGGGGCCATTTACAAAAATCCGTGCTCATTCATTACAGTTAAAATCTGGGCCATTCACAAAAATTAAAATCTGGGGTCATTCACATATCCCCGCGTTTTCAAGCTAGAAGATGTAGACAATATGTCCCTTCGAAACGTCGGTATCCGCCCGCAAGACCGTAATCTTAAAGATGCTTTCGCTATGCTGATGTTAAGAAAGAGCCGCCTGACTACGTGGTACCGGTCGGATTATGAGATATTCAGATTAATAAAGTCTGGATTAGCGAGGTCTGCCTCCATAGAAGCTAACCTCCCAGTTCAGGTGCACAACTTGTATGACATCTAGAAATGCAGGGTATATACAGTAACTTTCATCCGAAGTTGGCATGATTGAATAACCACATTTTCTCTCACACAGGTGTATTACGCATGGAAGTCAGACTGATCTCTCTGCAGGCTGCACGTAAGTATATCTCGCCAACCACGTATGCCGATACCGGAGTTTAACCAAGGAATTGTCCATACCTGGACCATGCACTACACCCACTACATACACATATGTAACAAACTCACCTTGACTGATGTTGTACAGCTCTTCATTGGTGGTTCGACGCGTTTTCCGCTTCCGGTATATTCGGTTGCTGTTCGCACTGGTCCACCATGTTCGAAGCACGACTTCTCTTTTCTTAAAAATATTACCAACGGTTGATTTTGAGATTCCGAAATCTGCTGCGATAGATCGATGTGACCTGCCTTTACCTAGTTCGTCAAGAACCAATTTTTTCTTTTCTATTGACAGTTCAACGGAACACCTCTTCTCGCACGACGCCATGCCACAAACACGACACAGCTGTTTTAGATCTATGCAAAGCATTTAAAAAGAAGATATAACATTTCACAGTTTTTAGTAGCAACGACAAGTGCAGGTCAAATTCCACACTTGTGGAAGTGATCAATAGAGGTTCGTAGCATTTTTCGATTGTACGTGGCAATGTCTGCCAGCTGACTAGCGCAGGGGGTTAGCAACTGATGCTCGCGGACCCGCCAAGGGATCCTGGTTACCGATAGGAATGAAATTTTTTCTCTGTAACAACCAGATCTCTTTTATCTCGTAATGAACGTTGGAACAGACCGATGAAAACATACAAATTGACATTTTTTTCCTTACTGACATAATGTAATGTAATGGTAAAGAGGAAGCTGATATTTATTATTATTCAGTCGACGCAATTCTAGAATGAACACACCATGCGTTTGCATGGGCTACCTGTTCGGCCATCATTAGGTACGTAAAGCTTTTACAATCGTCATACTTTAGTCTGCTATACCTCCTTACATTGGCCAGTGTTTACACACTGGGAGTGCGTTGTACAGGTATGTTGTTTGCGTACTGCCCTTATGTTATGAATTGTAAAGAACATTAACGTTTAAATTTTTAAACATTTTAAAAGATTCTAACCACCTCTGGTCTAGTGGTCAGAGTTCCTGGCTACAGATCCAGAGGTTCGGGTTCGATTCCCGGCGCTACCAGATTTTCTGAGAAGTAGTGTGTCTGGAACGGGGTCCACTCAGCCTCGTGAGGAGCTATTTCAAGGAAATAGCGGCTCCGGTCTAGAAAATCGAACTTAGCGGCCGTGGGGATTCGTTGCGCTGACCACGCGACACCCTCTGTCCGCTAAAGTTAGCACTAACTTCGCTGACAAGCGGCGGTCGCTCGGTCGGTATAGTTCGCTTACGGACTAAAACCACGGATTTTTTTTAAAGATTCTAATTTGAATTAAAAATGAGTTAGGCGTCAAAAGTATATATATATATATATACTTATATGTATATATTGGCGTATAATGTCGTGTCCCTTTTATTTTGTGTTGCCAGATTTTCAAGTGGCGTTCGCCAATGTCCGTTCTTGTTTAGCGTGGAATTCTTCCTATGATTTGAAATATGAATGTGTTATTAGAGCTTGTATTTTAAGTTTGTTTGGGTAGTAGTATATGTCGGCTTTCCTCATATTATGTTGATGTTACGGTTATATGTGGGCATGGGTATGTGATGTGTTTTGTGTTAGCATAGGTGTGTTTACTGGGTTGTGCACTGACATTTTGGATGTTTATTTAGTGTTTTCTTACCTTATGTGGAGAGTGTGTTGTTTGCACGAATGGCTGTGTGGGACTGGTGCACTTGGTGTTTATGCCTGCATGTATTTTATGCGGTGATATGTATAGTGCTGCGTTCTGCTGGCGTGGCGTGAAACTTTGTGTTATTGTTTTGTATAGTGATTACAGATGATTTTAATATTAAAAAAAAAGTAAAACTATCCCTGTACCAGGCCGTGAAGGCCCATAGGGTTGTGAGACGTTGAGGGTGCCACATTATCTAGACAATCGGCTCAAAGATGGTCAGCCTTACGCGCCGGAAGCCCTTTACCCCCAGGAAAATTCCTGGTACTCAATTCTGTTAGAGGCTGAGTCGACCCCAGGGCCATAGTGCGGCTGGAAGGATTAGGTCAATTGAAGAAAATACAATGACATCGGGACTTGAACCCGCGACCTTCCGGCTTGTAGCATAGCCCCTCAACCAACTACACTACCGAATGTATTTTATAACATCAGGGCATTGGCTTACCTGCACAACGCACTCGCAATACGCAAGCACTGACCAGTATGGGAACTGTAAAACGTCTGTGTACCTGACGAGGGCCGCAATAGCCCGGAAGATGTAGGACACGCAAGTGCATGGTATTTATACCAGAATTGTGTCGACTGAATAACAATAAATATTATCTCACACGCAAAATGACGCTACAGTATATCTCTAGAAAGGGTGGTGATGACCAATGCAGATTACTGTACTCAGATCTACATACAAATTATGATGATGAGATTACTACTACTTCTAATAATAATAATAATAATAATAATAGTAAGGTAAAGCTGTGGGATGTGTAGCGGACCACTAGTCCAATCTAATGCGAAGGTTAAGAATGCGTGGATGTATCCCACTTCTCCCCCATACGTCTGCGTGACGTTTAATTACGCATAGAGTCGGCTTTTCGACCCACTTAAGCCTTGTTATATACAAATATTTTTTTCGAACACTTTCAAGTATTTATGGTAACCGGGACAGCTCGGTCACCGTAGTGACTAGCTGTGGCGGAAGACCGTGGTTCGATTTCCGACAAAGGCAGTCGTCTTCTCCACATTGTCCAGCCCGATTCTGGCTCCACCCAGCCTCCTGTTCAATGCGTAAGAAGGAGCCCTTTCGTCCGGTGGTGACTCGGGCGGGTGAGGAACTGACCACTGACCTCCATCTAGTGCCGAGGTTAGGAATGCGTGGAGCCATACCTCTACGCGTTCCTATGTCTTCATACTTCGGTGACTAAGTAAGTGAGGACCACTGTTGAAGTCGGGACGCATTAGTGTTCTCGGCACTATATGGGGCTGATAGCATTAATCTCGGTACCCACAGGAAGGGAGGCTGGTTGGGCCACAATCGGTCCGGCCCGTAGCGCAGTCGCTGTACTGACTGAAGTATTCAGATTTCCGATAAAGGGTAAACTTCTCAGTGCTTAATTAGTTACGCACAATGCCATGAAGACGTATGGAGGGAATGGAGAGATATCGCCGCCATTCTTGACCTTGGCACTAAATGCAGGTGAGTGGTCAGCTTCACGCCCCTGCCGCCTTACACCCGGGGAAGAAGCCCACGGTACCCATTGGATAGGAGACTCTGCGGGTCTCAGAGGCTGTCTGGATGCTGTGGAGAAGAGGAAAACCTTGCACTGCGGGAAATCAAACCCGGGCTCAGGTTTCCGATTAATAATAATAATAATAATAACCATAATAAGGGGGGGATTGTGTCATCGTACTTTGCTGAGACACTATGTTGCAAGCCGGAAGGTCGCGGGTTCGATTCCCGATGAGGTAACTGGAACTTTCAGTTAACCTAATTCTTCCAGCCGCACTATAGCACTGAGGTCAATTCAGCCTCTAAAAGAAACGAATACCAAGAATCTTCCTGGGGGTAAAGCGCGGCCTGCGCGTAAGGCTGACAGCCTCACCGCCATCTGTGAGCCGATTGTCTAGAAAATGTGAGAACCTCGACGTGTCACAACCCTATGGGACTTCATGGCCTGTTACAGCGATAGCTTTACCATGTAAATAATAATAATAATAATAACTAAACTCCATGGAGCATAGCCCTTCTTGAGAAGACGCCAGTCAAGAATTTCCAAACATAGTATGGAACCCAAAAGTTCATCATCGTGTTCTCAAGAACCATCCACTGATACCTATCCTGGGCCAGCTGAATCCAGTCCATATGAACTAAACTCCGTGGTGCTAGTCCGCAAGCGAACTATACCGACCGACCATATGAACCCATCCTATTTCTGTAAGATCTATTCTAATATTATCCTCCCACTAATGTTTAGGTCTTCCTAGTGGTCTCTTTTCTTCTGGCTTTTCCACCAAAACCCTATATGCATTCCTCCTGCCCTCATACGTGCTACATGCCCTACCCATTCCATCCTTCTTGACTCGATCATTCGATTTATATTTGGCGAAGAACACAAGTTAATGAGGATCTTCATTAAATAATATTACTAATATCGGAAGTAAGAGTTGCAGACTAGGCTACTCACCCTCATCTTCGTCCTTCCAATGTCCCAGTAAGTAATGTCTCTCTTGGTTCTGGAGATGCTTCTTCGAGCACTGATGCTTCTCAGCTTTTCGGACGAAATTCTTGGTAACGGAGATTCCGTGCAAAGTCCATTTGTTTTCACCCCCAAACAGAATGCAAACATAGCAGAAAAGGTTCTTGGTCTTGGCACAGCCTGTCAGCCAGGGATACTTGCTGTACCAGGAATCTTGGAACTTCCGGTTCTGTTTCCCATCAAAAATCTTCACGTCCAAGTGCGGCATCAGCCGTTTGTTCTTGGCTGCACACTTCTCGTCGCAGGACCACGCCGCGAACGGCCTGGCTCTCAGAGCCTGCAACAAGTCGGCCACACTTTCAATTTCACACATTGCAACTGCTGGTGGTCGTGGGAACTAGCCTCTCTGGCAGCCTCACCAGCCTATAGAGCGCATGCTCGCCGCTGCCACACAGAACCTACACGCAGTTAGGTAGGCTTTGGTTGCGTAAGTTTCGTTGCTGCTTCGTTTCGGGAAGATTCCTTTCTCAACGCACATAAAACACGGGACAAGGAGATGTGATGACATGTAGTTTGGTAGAAGTTTAGCGGCTTTTCAAAGGAACGTACTGTCTCCATCTGCAGGGTCAAAGATATTATAACCAACGAACAAGATATGGGCAGCAAAATGAATGACTGATCTTTGCTTTATACTCGTTGCTTATCATATTTCCCTTCTTGAAGATGGAGGCTGTACGTCCTTTCGAAACGTCTCATTCTACTGGATTTCACGGTGTCGTATCCCAGAAGCCACCGCTGTGAGAATCTAAGAAAAAACACGGGACGTTTAATGCATCTACAGCCTTCTTGATGGAAACCTGGTGTTCCATCGGCACTACTGCAGAAGAATGAGGCAACTGTTGCACCTAGAACAGCACTACGTGAGTTTTCTCCACTGCTACTTAATCGCAACGCCGGTATAGCGGCCAGGCTACGGAATGGACGACCGATGAATCACGTGTTGATTCGCGACAGAGGAAAACTATTTTCGATAGCATAGTTGGTTGAGGCACCATGTTACAAGCCGGAAGGTCGCTGGTTCGAATCCCGATGAATTCATTGATTTTTTTTTTTCGTTTACCTAATCCTTCCAGCCGCATTATGACCATGGGTCGACTCAGCCTCTAAGAGAAATGAGTACCAGGAATCTTCCAGGGGAGGTAAAAGGCGGCCGGCGCGTAAGGCTGACAACCTCACCGTCACCTGCGAATCAATTTTCTAGGAAATGTTGAAGCCTCGACGTCTCACAACCCTATGGGCCTCCGCGGCCTGCTGCAGGGATGCCTTTACCTTATACTGCGTCTAAATTGGCCCTTAGAGCGACACAGGTTTGCACCCAATGGGAACGGGGGGGGGGGCTTTACCCCGGGCGTAATGTAGTCAGGGCGTGTGACTGATCACTCACATCCATCTGGTGCTTAAGTAAAGTACGCATGGAGCTATACCTCCACTCCGCTGTATAAGCAGGGACAATATTGCATAAAATTATGAGTAATAATCCCGATCTTTCAAATTTGGTTGCAGCTGCAGACTCGCTGCAAGCAGATAGATCGTTTTTTTTAACTAACTTCAAAATATGCCTGAAGTACTATGCATTTTAAAGCATAGCCTGTTTTTTGCCTGGGGACAAGCAGGATTGACATGCCAGTACATGCAAAGTAAGCAGGCATAACAATAACAATTGCATAACAATTTTAGAAATGCCATATTTTACAACCCCCTCGTTGGTGTCTCCACCTTATCGTGGTGAGGGGGTTTGAGTATGCAAAGAAACCTGAGATCTATACCAGCGGTAGCGTAACTACTGGCAGGGCCTCCCTTGCTGGACAGGTAAAAGGGTAGGCATCAGACGAAGAGAAACACCAAAAACCAAAAACTGATACCGGAAGCAGCGTCATCAGCAGCGACTTGAAGCACAGAGCATATGATGCTCGAGATGGTTCAAGTTCGTATAGCAACAGGCGTGACCAGATTGGTTTGAACGGCTGTTGTACTGCGATGTGGAAAGCAAATGGAAAAACTACCACATTATCACTTTTCCTGGATAGTCTCTTTCCAAAAACAGAGATACCATGTATGCGAACCAGAAGACGAGGAAGGAGACGTAAGATGATACTGGATGACCTTGGGAACAGAAGAGGATTTTATTATTTGAAGGAGAAAGCTCTAGATCGCAAAATTTTACAGATACTCTTAAATTAAAATTAATTTCCGCAGATCTTCTGTTCATATCGTGACAATTAATTGGCAGTCATTTGGACATGTTATGCAACACTGCAAATGAATCTGTTTTAAGAATTACATTACAGTATCCGGAAATTTCAGTAATTAAATGCGGCATTATTATGTGAAAGTTGAACTGTTTTAAAGTGAAGGGCGAGGAGTGATTATTCCTGGTGGCATTTGGGCTTGCTAATGCCCTGGTCCCGTGACTAGAACGACGTTCAGGAATGGACAAAGACACAAACTATCCACGCATTAAAACTGGAGTTAGCTATCTGAATTTCACATTCACGTCGGATTTACTACAAGCATAAGTCAGAAATTATCCGCACTTTCTCCATAACACATCTTTAGGTTTGTCACACTGCCTCCTACGCGTGCAGTGTTAGAGTTGGTACTATTGTTGTCACGTGATCGAAGTTTTACCTTGATCGCATCATTTTCCTTGATGCTGTGACAGTATAAACATGGCCGCTCTGCTAGCAGTGTGCACCACTGATTAACAAAGAATAGTGATCCGATTTCTCTGATTGGAAGGTGTGTCAGGGGCTGCAATTCATATGTGGGTTCATCACTA